>NC_051396.1:5825752-5828252 GCF_015228065.2 Penaeus monodon
TCCATATTGTGCAAAGAGTAGAATGAGAGAGGGAAGAATGAGGAATATGAAATGGAGGAAATAACTATCAGGATGAGGGGATTGACAAAATGGACGCGGAAACGGAGAGACAGAGACGGCTCTGAACTTCCAACTCCCAGTCACCAAAGAGCAGGGGATTTAGCTTGTAATTTTGTCAGTCAGCTTCTTCCACGTCTGAAATGAATTATTGATTAGCAGCTTGTGTTTAAAGTAGCGCTGAGAAAGGGAGGGGGAGGGAAGGAGGGAGAAGAGAGAGAGAGAGAGAGAGAGAGAGAGAGAGAGAGAGAGAGAGAGAGAGAGAGAGAGAGAGAGAGAGAGAGAGAGAGAGAGAGAGAGAGAGAGAGAGAGAGGGAGAGAGAGAGAGGATGAGAGGAAGAGAAGAGAGAGAGAGGGAGGGAAATAGGAGAGAGTAGGAGAGAGAGAGAGAGAGTAGGAGAGAGAGAAAAAAGAGAGAGAGAAGGAGGAGAGAATAAGACAGAGACAGAGAGGAAGTGAAGAAGGAGGGAGGGAAGATAGTGAGAGAAAAAAGAAGGGAAGGAGGAAGGAAAAGAAAAAGGAGAAGTTGCAAAAGAAGAAGAAGAAGAAAAAAAAAAGAGGAAGAGACAGTGACAGAGACAGAGACACAACAACAGAGAGACACAAACAGACAGACATACAAACAGATATACAGACAAACCAACAAACCAACAAACCAACACACACACACACAAGAAATAAAGATGGAAGTAATGAGAGCGAAAGAAAAGAAGATTGAAAAGTCACTAGAAGACACCGCCGGCTCACAGGAACTGGATTAGTGCAGAGACAAAGACAACAAGCAATTAGTGTTCGGGGAATAAAAGTTGGAGTATCGTTGAGCGGCGCGTCGGGTCGTCATGCACTTACCTCTTATCAGTGGCGAATTATTTTGAGCTATCATGGTATTCATTTCTGTTTCTTTGCGGGTGTCTCCTCCTCTCTTTCTCTTTTGTGTCTCTTTCTCTCTCTTTTTCTTTTCTTTCTCTCTCTTTTTCGTCTCTCTCTCTCTCTCTCTCTCTCTCTCTCTCTCTCTCTCTTCATCAGTTTATCTTTCTTTCCCTTCCATCAAATGATCCCAGATTGTCTCCGCCAACTCATTGCTCAGCTTCCATATCTGTACAGCAATGGAGATGCAACGCTTGCACATACACCACTCCATTTCATAATTCCAATTTCTCCTTATCTAACGACTGCAAATATACCCATTCCATCCTCACAAATACCCCCTCCTCCTTCCCCCTCCTCCTCCCCTACCTTCTCCTCCTTTCCCCTCCCCCCCTATTTTCTCCTCCTCTCCCCTCCCCCCTCATATCTCCTCCTCTCCCTTCCCCCCTATCCTCTCCTCCTCTCCCCTCCCCCTATCCTCTCCTCTTCTCCCCTCCCTCCTTCCCCTCTACTCCTCTCCCCTCTCCTCTCCCCTCCCCTCCCGCCTCCCCCTCCCCTCTCCCCCCTCTCCTCCTCACCCTCCCTCCTTACCCTCACCTACCTTCCTCACCCTCACCAATTCCAACAAACAACTCTCGCAATTTGTCTTTGTGATCTCACTCGACCCCTAACTCCTCCTCTTCCTCCTCCTTCTCTCCCTCCTCCTTCTCTCCCTCCTCCTCCTCTTCCTCCTTCTCCTCCTCCTCCTCCTCCTTCTCCTCCTTCTCCTCCCTCTCCTCCTTCTCCTCCTCCTTCTCCTCCTCCTCCTCCCCCTCTCCTCCTCCTCCTCCTCCTCCCTCCTCCTCCTCCTTCTCCTTTTCCTCCTCCTCCTCCTCCTTCTCCTCCTTCTCCTCCCTCTCCTCCTTCTCCTCCTCCTTCTTCCTCCTCCTCCTCCTCCCTCTCCTCCCTCCTCCTCCTCCTCCTCCTCCTCCTCCTCCTCCTCCTCCTCCTCAAACAACTCCTCGAACTTTCAACCTTCAACTCCGATCCTCTTATTTGAGTGTGTGGTTTGATTTGCATATCAGTTTTTTTCTTTTTTTCTTTTCTTTTTCTTTATCATTGATGCTTTTCTATGTTCCAAATCGGCCGGAATCCCTTTAGCTGTTCATTGTTTTAAGCTTACTGTGTGTTCGTTTTTTTTTTTTTTTTTTTTTTGTTTTTAGTTTATCTATTTTTTTTTCTTTTTTTCCTGTTATTTCTTTGTCTTCTTCCTCCTCTCCTCGTCGTATTTTTTCATATGCTTCTTGTTTTCTTTATTCTCCTCTGGTTTTCCCTATTCATTCTTATTTTCACTCGGATTTCTCTTCTTATGTTTACGACATTTTCTATCATTTTTTTTCTTATTCCCCTCTCTTTCTATATTTCATCCTTCCCTTCTAAGTAGAAATTCTTTGTTCTTTACTTGTTAGTCTCCTCAATTTCTTCTATTTTGTTAATTATTCTTCCCTTTTCCTTTTCTCCTCCACTTCTTATCTTTTCCTTATTCTTGTTTTATCTTATATTGTCATCTTCTCTTATTCGTCTTCTCAAATTTTCA
>NC_051396.1:5838252-5840752 GCF_015228065.2 Penaeus monodon
GAATGTTTGTGTATGAGTGCGCACGCGCACACAAACACACACACACACACACACATGCACACGCGCACGATGCGTGTATTTATGAATGCACGCACACACACACATGCACAGATTTGCAAATATTGGGTTAGTCTTACGTAGATACGATAGTGGTGCCTGACTGCTGTCTTGTAGTTCAGTCCGTGTATGGTCAAAGGCTATGGGAGTTCACCCTATACAAAGCGATCCACTGCCATCTATAAGATGAGAAAAGCTTCGGGAATCAACCCTGAGGAGAAATCCGGAGCTGGAGTTCCTTGGGCAGATTGTTTTCGCTTACGACCTCGTTCTGGCAATTCCCGCGACACTGGTGCCAAACCACATCGGTCTATCCGTTCCTTTCGATACATCAACCGGAGAGAGGGAGCATGCTGCATGGGTAACAGCTCCCTCCTCAAATTCTTTCGCCCAGACATGGACTCTAACAATACGGGAGTGGGTAGAGGTAATAATGTCATAGTCGACTTCAAATGATGGTGGCCTTCAATATATATATATATATATATATATATATGTATATATATGCATATATATATATATAATATATATATTATATATATGTAATATATATATATATTATATGCTATATATATATATATATATATATATATATATATATATATTTATAATATGTATATATATATTAACATATATCTATGCATATATACAGTATATATATATATATATATATATATATATATATATATATATATATATATGTGTGTGTGTGTGTGTGTGTGTGTGTGTGTGTGTGTGTGTGTGTGTGTGTGTGTGTGTGTGTGTGTCTTATACTTCCATACATAGCGGGCACATGTATTTGTGAACTATTTGTATCATTGTAAAATTATATATATATATATATATATATATATATATATATATATATATATATATATATATATATAAGCATGAATATATATATGCATATATATGTATGTATATTATATATATATATATACAACAACATATATATATATATATATATATATATATATATACATATGCATATGTATATATATAGATAGATATAGATATAGATATATTTACATACATACATACATATATATAGATATAGATACATTTACATTAAATATATATATATATATATATATATATATATATATATATATACATATATATATTTTATTATAATTTTTTTCTTTTGTTTTCCAACAGCCATTCCACTGCAGGAAATCGGCCTCTCTCAATTCATTATTTGAGAAGTTATTTGGCAGTCTTACCTGATTGGATGCCCTTCCTAATCAACCGCGGTTCGGCGCTCTAGAACTTGCGGCGACTTTCCCTACGACACCTGCGTTTGACTTCTCAAGCCGATATGCCGTTTATTCGCCGTGAGATAATCGAGAAAACGTGCATATATATATATATATATATATATATATATATATATATATATATATATATATATTGTGTGTGTGTGGTGTGTGTGTGTGTGTGTGTGTGTGTGTGTGTGTGTGTGTGTGTGTGTGTAGGTCTTATACTTCCATACATAGCGTGTATATATATTTGTGAACCATTTGTTTCATTGTAAATGTATATATATCTATCTTATCTATCTATCTATCTATATATATATATATATATATATATATATATATATATACATATATTTATACATAATATATACATACACATATAAGAATACATATACGAATGCATATATATATATATATATATATATATATATAATATATATATATATATATATATATATATATATATATATATATATATATATATGCATGTTTATTAATATATTTATATACTTATATAGGTATGTATGTATTTATAAATATGTATATATAAATATATGTGAGTGTATAGCGTCCAAGCATACACACGCACACATCCCGCACACCTCTCCTCCCACTAACACATACGCACTCATCCACACACACTCACACATTCATATATGTATGTGTGTATATATGCAATACCACCCTGCTAATACAGAATTGTGTAACTTATAATAGCTGGACAGTAAAAAAAAAAAAAAAAAAATAAATAAAAATATAAAGGAAAAAAAGAAGAAAAAAAATCGCTATAATAAGCAGATCAATAAATAAATCATCGACTCCACCTTCTTCGTGCTCCGAAGTCCACCGGGATCAATGAAAGCAAGACAAAGAAAAATGTGAAGGAAAAAATGAAAAAGATTGAAGTTTTCTTTAGTGCTGTTTGTGCCACCCACAGATCCGGGAAAGCGATCTGGGGAGAAGGGGGTTGAGATCAGATAAGAGCAGAGAAAAAGGGAGTTCGATGCCTTTGAAGATAGAGTTGTCACGTGCATTTGTATGGGAGATAGGAGGTTAGAGATCACAGTTATAGAAACAATTGTAAAAATAGTTTTTAATGAAATTGTCTGTCAAGATATTATGATCACCATTATTATCATTACGAATATGTGTATGTATGTCTCTATGTAAGTATATACAAACAC
>NC_051396.1:5863252-5868252 GCF_015228065.2 Penaeus monodon
GGTATTCAAGATATCGTGATATTGATTCCGGCTGCTTATTGATGAGTTGTTGTATCGTTCAGCACATTCGGTGTCGGACATTTAAAGCTAGACTATACGCCACGGGAATCCCCATCACACTTCATACAATTCTTGTTCCAACAAAGTATATTGTATCCATACCTTAAGACCCAGTTGCCCTACCGTGTAGCCTTAGTTAAATACAAGGCAAATAATCAAAGGGAATCTAACTGAAAAAAAGTAAATGAAAAATTCTAACTGTCACTAATAAGGTCAAGGTTCTTTACTCATCCCTTTCAGAGGACAGTTCAGTATTACTGTTGATTAAATCTTCGATCATATATGTGGGTGCATGTATGCAATGTCTGCAATATGAAACAGAAAGTAACCCGTCTTTACAAATCATACTTTTAGTACACGTCTTAGCATGAGTATGGAACAAAGTGCGCAAGATCACTAGAAAGATCACATCCGTGTCACACCTGCTCTGAAAATAGTTGACAAAAACCTCACAGACAAGAACGATGTTGCAAATGAGCTAGCTATATCCATGGCAGAGATCTTTTCCCTTCCGACAGAACAGCGACAATGCCAATATCGTTCTTCAGAAGGACTGCAGCAAAACTCGCCACTTTTGCAAGGAGCAGTATTAGGGCCTAATACTAAATACTTCGCGACCCCTTAGTCTCCTAAGAGAGACTAACTTTTTAAGCAAAATTTAATGATGCATGCATAGTATATATATGCAATAATTTCATACATATGAAGTCTAACATTTATGCTTATCTGTAATATTATATAATTATTTAGTTTTACTTATGAGAGCATTGTTTATTCATAGATTTTTTTTGTTTTAAACATTATTACATTTTAATCCCACAAAGTATTCGCCGCTAATAACTTCAGTTGTTGGCTGATAATTTTGAATAACATATCAATTAGTAGACTCCATTAATTACTTTAATTGTCCAACTCAGTTTGGATATATTTTCGGAATATTTATTATTTTTCATATTCACTTTTCATAAAATTTACGCGACATTTAAATTTAATTGCCATATAAGACAAACAACAATAAGATTGTAGTATGATGTAAATGCTATGAGTTGCGGTATTTTCTCAGAAAAAGGCAGCATGCAGTATTATAATAGTGCAAGGTCGTAATATCGTAGGGTAGCTGTTGAAGAAATAAATACTTAAAACAGTAAAAATCACTAAACCAGTGATTTCTTGCTTTCATGATGCAATCTTCAAGGGTTCGCGCTGAGTGAGCAGGGGATCCGAAGCCTTGTTGAAAAAAATTTATCAGTGTGTTTTCTATACGTTCATTTGTATTCATAATATCAATATAAATTTTTTGCTATGTTTTCGAGAAATATTATATAACATTTTCTGAAATAAAGCCTGCACAGGTTGATGATTTTTAGTCTAAAAGTATTTAGTAAAAAAAAAAAAAAAAAAAAAATATATATATATATATATAATATATATATATATATATATATATATATATATATATATATATATATATATATATATATATATATATATATATATAAAGGCTTATGTCGACTACTCGCTTACGTGTAAAAGTTTTGCAAAACAGGTCGCTAATACAGAGTTAGAGCATCGGACTCGTGAAATTCCAGTCAAAAATGCCTGCGTCCCACCTGCTGTTCCAAATCCAATTTCCTGACGAGAAAATATATTTGTACACGAAAATGGTATGAAAACTGAAATGCTAAAATCTTTAAGGATATCATAGTAAAGTAAGTGAGCGACAGGTAAACAAAGTATATTACGTGAGTGCAATGCGTGTCACTGAGCACCAGGTAAGTAGGACACGTGAGCACCAAATAATTAAGTAACTTAGACAGTAACAACACTAGGTATTTACAGTAGGTAAAGTATACCAGGTAAGTAAAGTGAATGAGCGGCTGACAAATAAAGTGAATACTAGGTAAGTAGCGTACGTTAAATGAGTGCCAGGTATGTAAGTTAAATAAGCGACTGGTAAGACAGTCACCATAATTGAAGGAAGTAAAATAAGAGAACGCCAGGTATGGTAAAAGATCGGCTAGAAATTGAAGAATGTGAACACCAGGTAAGGTAAATAAAGTGTGCCAGGTGAGTAATGCAAGAGAAAGCCAGATAAGTAAAGGAAGTGAGCGCTTGTAAATAAAGTATGTGTGCCAGGTGAGTTAGGCAAGTGAGAGCCAGGTAAGTAAGAGAGCCTGGTAAATAAAGTGCGCCAGGTGAATTAGGCAATAGTGAGCCAGGTGAGTAAAGGAAGTGAGTGCTGGTAAATACAGTGTGCCAGGTGAGTTAGGCAATAGTGAGCCAGGTGAGTAAAGGAAGTGAGTGCTGGAAAGTAAAGTGTGCCATGTGAGTTAGGTAATAGAGAGCCAGGTAAATAAAGGAAGTGAGCGCTTGTGAATAAAGTATGTGTGCCAGGTGAGTCAGGCAAGAGAGAACCAGGCAAGTAAAAAAAAGTGGGTGCTGGTAAATAAAGTGTGCCAGGTGAATAGGCAAGAGAGAACCAGGTAAGTAAAGGAAGTAAGCGCAAGTAAATAAATTATGTGTGGCAGATAAATAAGGGAAAAGAGTTAGGTAAAGAAGAGCGCATGCAAATATAGCTTGTGTGCCAGGTGAGGCAGTAAAGAGCTCGGTAAGTAAAGGAGTGAGCGCTTGTAAATAAGGAATGGGGCCACGTGACTAAGGTAATAGACAGGTAAGTTAAGGAAGTGAGTGCTGGTAAGTAAAGCATTTGTGCTAGGTGAGTAAGGCAAGAGAGAGCCAGGGAAGTAAAGGAAATTAGCGCTGGTAAATAAAGAACGTATGCAAAGTTAGTAAGGGAATAGAGAGCCAAGTAAAGAAAGTGAGTGCTGGTAAGAAAGTGTGCCAGGTGAGTAAGGCTAGTGACAGCCAGGGAACTAAAGGCAGTGAGCGCATGTAAATAAAGCATGTGTGTCAGGTAAGGCAAGTGAGAGCTAAGTAAGTAAAGAAAGTGAGTGCTTGTAAATATAGCATGTGTGCCAGGTGACTAAAGCAAGAGAGAACCAGGTAAGTAAAGACCGCGAGCTCTTGTGAATAAAGTATGTGTGCCAGGTGAGTAAAGCAGTAGAGAACCAAGAAAGTAAAGGAAGTGAGTACTGGTAAATAAAGTGTGCCAGGTGGGCAAGTGAGAGCCAGGAAAGTAAAGGAAGTGAGCGCTTGTAAATAAAGCATTTGTGCCAGTGGAATAAGGCAAATGAGAGCCAGGTAAGTAAAGGAAGTGAGCGCTTGTAAATAAAGTATGTGTGCCAGGTGAGTAAGGAAAGAGAGCTAGTTAAGTAAAGTGTGTAAACATGGTGTGTACGGTAAATGTGAACCAGGTAAATAAAGTATGTGTGCCAGGTGAGTAAAGCAATAGACTGCCAGGTAAGTAAAGAAGTGACCGCTGGTAAATAAAGTTTGTGTGCCAGGTAAGTAAGGCAAGTGAGAGCCAGGTAAGAAAGGAATTAAGCGGTAGGTAAAATATGTGAGCATCAGTCAAATCCGGCATATGAGTATTATGTATGTAATATGAGCACCCGGTGATACGTAAATGTGCTCAAGTAAGTAAAGAGTTCGAGTCACCGGCAGACGCGTTGTTCCCTTGGGCAAGGAACTTCACCTCGATTGCCTACCTAGCCACTGGGTGACCAAGCCAGCCCAAGTCAATGCCGGTCCCAAGCACGGGTAAATAGAGAGAAGGTTACCTAAAAGGTGACGCCAGCATTCTCCGTGGAAAGGAACTGGGGACCCTACCACGTACTCACTCACAAAACATGAGCCTTCCATTAAAAAAAAAAGTAAAGTGAGCGACAGGTATATGAGGTTAGTGAATGCATGCTAGTAACGCATTTGAACGCCAGGCATGCAGGGTGAGTGGTAGGTAAGTAAGGTAAGTGAAGGCTAGGGAAATAAGGTAAAATCAAGTAAGAAAAGTGAGCAAGCGTCAGGTACGTAAAGTAAGTGATTGTAAGAAAAGTATGCGACCGTCAGGAATGTAGATTAAGCAGTAGGGTAGTAGGTTAAGTGAACGCCAGATAAGTAAGGAGAAAACCAGGTAGGTGGAGTGAATACTGGAAAAAAAAGACAGTAATGTTTGATGTAGGGGCTACGTCTATGCCACTCCTAGATGTGATCTTCAGAATATATTTAACAAAATGTGTAAGCTACCAAGCAGTGGAGGCATATCACTATGTAAAGGTATTTCGTCTGCTGTAAGTTGTTTCTGTTGTCATGTCTCTTTCTGCTGAATCGGTCTCTGGATGAAATTGCTTTGTAATGAACGCTGGGCTGCAGATCCGATCACATATGCTCAGTGAGTATTGCTTTATCATCTGCCACACAATTCTGTTTTTGCTTTCACAAACACTCATATGTGTGTGTACTATATATATATATATATATATATATATATATATATATATATATAATATATATATATTTATTTATTTAGATATTTATGTATATATATTGATAAATACACACACACACACACACACACACACACACACACACACACACACACACATATATATATATATATATATATATATATATATATATATGTATACATATATACATATACACATATATACACACACATTTACATATAGATAAATACATGCGCGCGCACGAACGCACGCACGTACACACACAGTAAATACACTTCATATTTATGCCCTTTATTGTTATCAGATATCCACTTCAGCAAACCCAAATCTTTTGATGTATAATAGCTCAGCTCTCTTGCTACTCTTCTCCGATTCTTTACTCTTCTTAAGTTGTCCCAGTGGAGTATTCCATGAACGCTTCCTTTCTTCATACTGCAAACCAAAACAAAGAAATGACTTGTAAGTACATACATGATTCTGGAAAGCTTTTTAGATGCTTTATCATCTCAATATCTTATTGGTACATTTCACTCGTTAGAACGATGACGCAATCATTCTGTTGTTAAGCTACAGAAT
>NC_051396.1:5895752-5898252 GCF_015228065.2 Penaeus monodon
TCACTCTTAGCACTGTTCTCAGACTTTCGGTTTTCGATTCTACTTCTTATCTTACCCGCAAATACATGTACTGCCTACATTGACTAAACCTAGCCCTTCTACCATGCAAATCGAATCAAGCCTGCCTCTTGAAGCACAATGTGTGAAAGAAAGAAAATGGGTCGGGTGGATTTCTCTGCTTGTGGTAAGTTCTTTTAATGATTGACACTTTTAAATCACTTTCTTTATTAGGGGTGGGAAAACAAGTATTGATTCATAAATATTAATATATTTACAACATCTCATCCAAATAAATGAAAATCCGTTTTCTTCAGGCGTCACTCTTTTTTTTATGAATTCACAGAAAACGGCAAGTCGTCCTGTTAAGAGCGGAGAGTGGGGCGCTATTACGGCGACTCTTGTTTCACTTATTCCCTAACTGGAGTCGATGTATCGTACTTGATAATACCTTAAAATTGGAAAAAAAAGATAAATGCAATATCAAACTGAACAATACCTTTGATATCTTACAAATTCCATAAGTAATAACAAGTCCCCGTTGACAAGGTATAAGGACTCACGAGAATGGAGGTGAGCACTGTGCTTAGTGACAGGTGTGGGTGAAAAGATCACCGTCATCGCCTGTTTTACCTCAGGCGTTCATGTAAGACAAAGGGAGAATCTTACAAAAACGTTTCAAACTTAAATAATTTAAAATTAAACCATCCATGGACACTGCTTATGAAGTTTATTTCCATGGAACGTTTCTAAGCCAACGGAAAATAACAAAAAAGTGAGTATTTTTAAAACTTCAGTTGCAAAGGACACAAGAAAACTTGATCATTTGGAAAATTATGAACCCAGTCGAAGAGGAAAGTGTGGAAGAAAGTCTGTTTTCTCTCACAGGACAGAATGCTTGTAAACATACTTAAACAAGATAGCCCAAAGTCATCCAATCAATTAGCTAATGAATGGAAGAACTATGATGTCGAATGTAATCCCTCTATCGTTTACTGTATGTGTATATGCACAGACAGACAGCCAAACACACACACACACACACACACACACACACACACACACACACATAATTTTATAATAATATATATATATATATATATATATATATATATATATATATATATATATATATATATATATATATATATAACGGAACAAGTTGTTTGTTTCACCAATGATTTATTTTTTTTCTCACACTTTTATACTTGATCACTTTCCCTTTCTACTGCAAAATTGGCAAAATAGGAGATATCCATGAGTCAGTTTCTTCAGTTTCTCCAGCAGATGTTTGATCTTACTAGGCCTGTTTTTTACAATGTTCTTCATGACGTCCCAGGCATTATTTATGGGGTTAAAATGAATTGAGTTACCTAGCCACTTTAATCCACTAATTCCATTGTTATATAGAAACTTTTAGACTGACTGGTGGCAAGGGGTGTTATCGAGCATGGAATAATCACATTCTTGAATTCTCCGAAGGTCTAGCAAATACATTAATGCAATCACTTTTGCTCGCTGTAACATTCTTTAAAAGAGAGTATAGACCTCGCCAACCCTTATCCACTACAACGATTATCCCAAACCATCACAATATCCCTATTTTCAGCTGTCTTGACTGTATATTTCAGATCGCAGCTCTACGCAGAGTTTGGGTGACACACAAAGTTTAAGTCCCCGTCGTCAATCTGAAAGAGCTTTCATCACTCAAAATCACTCTCTTTCAATCGGACAGCATCTCGCGTCGATATTTCTAGCAAAATGTGTTATTTTTTTTTCTTTTTCATAGCTGCATAGGCTTCATAGTTACGCGGAGAGTCGGTAAACAGACGTCTTTCTGAGGGCGATGCTGGTTGTTTTTTATTGACACGTCCTTGAGGAGATCTGGATACTTGCTCTTAAGTGTGGATGCTGTTATAGTAGGTTCAGACATCACCTTTGGCCTGAGCATCGTGTCTGTCTTTAGCAAAGCCTTCCTTGGTGCTCCAGAACCACATTTCCTCTGTTTTACTTCTCCCTCTGTTAGTGTGATAGCAGTTTTTTTCGGGCTATAAATTGCCTGTCTTGATAGCTTCATATCTGCAGATACGCACATTAGAGTTAATTGCTGTTATAATAACGCGAAACAACGTATTTTCTCGTGTAATGTCAGTTGTTTTCGACCATTCTCGTAAACTGAACTGGCATTACAGGTCGTCAAACTTGGCATACTATTACGGAAATTCTCACCAGAAGATCTAATATGTTTAATCATCCATCTATCCTAGACAATTGATTATTGGCGCAACACAAAACTTTTGGCAATAAGCCAGGACCTCTGGCTGATCATACTCGCAACACAAAAACTCCGGCCGTCCAGAGATGCCTCACTTCTCTGCATGAACATTCTTCTCGGAATGTGATGTAAACTTTTTCTTTTTACTTTGAATGTATAAAAAAATAGTGCGGCCACTGTGTATATATAATACATATATATATATATATATATATATATATATATACT
>NC_051396.1:5903878-5906378 GCF_015228065.2 Penaeus monodon
TTTTTATATATATTTTAAATTAATATATTTTTACTATATTATAATAATATATTATATATATATATATATATATATATATATATTATACATATATATGTACGTGTGTGAAGATGCATTTTAGATCCACGAAACCGTAGTTCCACATGCACAGTAATAAATGAATATATGAAGAGAACAATTTGCATGTTACATATTTGTTTTTTGTCGTATGTAGTTACACATGCATTAATATTCATATATCCATCCTTTTCACCTTTTTATTTTACGAAATATCTCCTTCATCGGAATTTTCGTCCAGCCTCCCCGTCGCCATTGTTCGAAATGGGACAAAGATTCATCTAACACGAACCTGGCATTTTCTGCGTTCCCTTACACACCTCCCTCCTCCCCTTTCCCTTCTGCCTCCGCCTCTCCTTCCCTCCTTTCCTTCTCTTCCTTCCTCCCTTCTCCCTCCTTCCTCCTCCCCTCCTTCCATCCACCGCCATCCTCTCACTCCTTTGTCATCCCCCTCCCTTCTCCCTCGTCCTCTCTGCCTCCTTCCCCCCTCTTACTCTCTCGCTCTCTCCCTCCTCCCGCTCCCGGCCATGTTCCCTCGAGCAAGAGGGAATATTTACGGTTCTAGGAGGTGAGGGCAGGCTAGTGACGAGAAGACGGGGCTTTGATCCTCGGCGTGTCAAAAGGGTTGTTGTAATTAAGAGAGAAGTGGAGGCAGATTATTGGGCCTCAAAACTCTACGGAGAACATATCCATGTTTAATTTACTAGATGCTTTGGGAGAATGTTCCACTAAGTCGGCTGGATGGTTTGCCGAGAGGGAATTTTTACTCTCTAAATTTCTTGTTGACTAAATGAAAGGAATTTGGAAGATCTGCGGCACTTCTAGTACAGCTGTCACTGTAGCTACTGCAGTAGTCTCAGTCCACTGAACTCGGGAGAAGCTAAAGCAAGAATTAACCTCAAACTGAAATATGTCGTAAAGCTTAAATGTATATTTTCTCATTGTCTTACACACACAAATATATATATATATATATACATACATATATATATATATATATATATATATATATAAAATAGATATATATATATAATAAAATATGCATATACATGTATAGATATATACATGTTCAGAATAATACAAATATATATGGATAGATAGATAGATAGACATAATTATATAGTGTGTCTGTGTGTATATGCGTATGTGTATGTATTTTATATATATATATATATATATATATATATATATATATATATATATATATATATATTATTAATATATATATATTTATATATTATATATTATAATATAAGTGTATGTATATATGTGTATATATACTTTTTAAATGTATATTGATAGAGAGATGAGATATAGGTCTAAACGTTTTCCGTGTATTTATAAAAATTAAAAGATCCCAATCCCACTTGCCCTCGTGTTCCCAATCGTTCCAATGTTACCTCAATACCAAAATCCCTTTTTTTTGATTGATCGCGTATAATATTCTATGCATATGGAAACGGAAGTAGGCCCCTCCGATATATAATTAATTCATTATTATTCAGGATAATTTTCCTTGTAATATTTAATGATTATAACATGTGAAATATCAACGAAGCACAGTAAAAATAAAAGCATAATTACGCTATTAATTTGACATCAGTAAATGTTGAGATAATTTCACACACAAACACACACCCCCAAACACACACGCACCACACACACACACACACACAGAGGGGGGGGGGTCAGAGAACGAATGGGAAGGTGGAGAGAAAAAGAGAGAGAGAAAAGAGAGTAAGAGAAAGAGAGAGAGAGAGAGAGAGAGAGAGAAAGAGAGAGAGAGAGTGAGAGAGAGAGAGAGAGAGAGAGAGAGAGAAAGGAAGGGGGGGGAACAGCGAACGAATGGAGGTGGAGGGAAAGGAAAGAGAGAGAGAAAAGGAGAGATGAGAGGGAAGAAGAGAGAAGCCACTGCCCGTATATATAATCAGACGATTTGCCAGGAACTCACCGAAAATGTCACAAGCTTTGAAGCCTAGTTTTGCTGCGGGTTCCATGTCCTGTAATGTAATGTTGACATTCACTCTGCCAGTCTGTGTGCGAAAGCAAGTTATGTAAACAAGCATAATGTGATCTATATTGCTATCTTTGTGAGTTTATACGTGCATGCCGGGATTTGGAGTTCATATATTATTGACTCGGATGTGAAACTTTATATGTGTTTATTTTGTGTGGATGTGAGTGAGAGGGGGATAGGGAAAGAGATAGAGATGGATAGATAGATAGATAGACAGATAGAGCTAGATAGATAGACGAGCAAGAAGAGGAGAGAAGAAGAGAGAGAGAGAGAGAGAGAGAGAATATAAGAGTGAGTGATTATGCGAAGGTTTTTTCATACTTTTCCGTAAAATAACATAAATATACATTTGTACGTTACATATCATTGCACCTCATTCCAAATTTTTTGTGTGGGCCCATTGTAGGCATCAACTGAATAATAGAT
>NC_051396.1:5911652-5914152 GCF_015228065.2 Penaeus monodon
GAGAGAAGAGAGAGACAGAGAGATGTAATTCGCAAATCATAGGTAAATCTATGAAAAAAAGATGAAAAACGTACTTGAACTAATACTACAATCTTGATATAAAAACTCACTCAAAAGAATCAGAATGTTGCAATGAGTATGGACTGAATATTAAAAAAGAGAAAATAATATATACAATTTATTTAGTACAACGATGGCGTCCCTTACGAAACCTTAATGCAGTTATGCAGACTTCAATACATTCATTAAAAAGTTACCTGTATATTTCCTTTACGTATGATGGGCATTAATTAACAGGCTTCCCGCTCTAGAGTAGTTAGGCTATTTTTCTTCCTTTTTCATTCATTAGCCGTAATGCATGCTCCGTAAAAGTAAAAGTAACGCAGCCATTACAGAGTAAGTAATCATGAACATTTTAGGTCAGGGATCAGCTCGGAGGTTAAGAGCTCTACTTGCTAAGGGTAAAAAGGTGTTTGTATATAGTCTTCAGACACACTTATATGTGTATATATGTGCACACGCACCCCCCCCCCTCACACACACACACACACACACACACACACACACACACACACATATATATATATATATATATATATATATATATATATATATATATATATATGTGTGTGTGTGTGTGTGTGTGTGTGTGTGTGTGTGTGTGTGTGTGTGTATGTTTGTATGTGGGTGCGAATCTGTGCAAGATTTGGTAAAACCTATCAACTAACCGCATCGTAAGTGTTTACATGCCCACATTCATTTTCCTTAAAGCGTACCTTCAGTTACCTTAACAACTATATATCACACGTCCTACAAAGGGCCAGAAGAAATGAAGAATGAGAAAAGAAGATATCATAATTTTTTCCACTTATATTTTTCCGACGAAGAGTTTTCATCTTTATGTCCTTTTTACGTCAGGCGATATTGAGAAGTGAAGATTCCACATTTCTTTTTCCCGGCCTGTCAGCACCTTGACCGGAGGCTTGAAGTTGCCTTTCAGTCATACGAATACGTGGTCTTCGGGTTGCCTTTGGAGTGAGAAGTTACGTATGATGTCTGTTTGATAAGCGTTGATTTGTTCTCTACTTGTGTGTCTATTATTTCCTTGCTTTCGATTTGTTGGTGTCACTTTCTTTCTCTATGTATGGTTTTGTCCCCCCACCCACCTTTTTGGGATCCTATCCTTGTTTCTGTTTCTGCAATGTCTTGTTTATTTCTAATTGTCTGTCTCTTTTTTTTCCATTTATACCCTTTCTTTCGCTCTTTCTTTCTGCTTCAGTTCTTCCTCTTAATTTTTATCTGACCGATTTTCTTTCTGTGCCACTTTCCTGGTATTGTTTTTTGTATTTGTCTCTGCCTATGTATCTTTGTATCTATCTATGTATCTATCTGTCTGTCTGTCTCCCACCTTCTATCCTTCTCTCTCCGGAAGGAAATGGAACATATGATTCCATGATTCCAATGTTTATCAAATGATGCAGAAATTTGTAAGGCTTTTGTTGGTTTACAGAGAGATTTTGATAAAGCCAACGAAGGGATTATGTGTGAATTGACAGAGTAAGGTATCGTGGGAACGTTGCTGAACTGGACTGGTTAGAGAAGAGCTTGTGTATGGTTTCAAGGTTGTTTATCAGAAGAAAGAATCCTTGGGCTTGGAACTCCACAGGGAGGTGTTTAAAGCCCAAAACTATTTAACGCACAAATGAACAGAATAGCCTCAGATATCCTTAGGATGTCCAGCCAGTTATGGAAGCTGATGATATATTGATATGAGGGACAAACGGCGCTGAACAAATTTAGTAAACTTGCTTAAGCATTGGGGCTGCTTATCAATGAAGAAAAGACAAAGTTTCAGGGCAAACAAACAGGTAACGTGAGACTTGTGTTAAAGGACAAACAGGTGGAGAAGGTAATGACACATGAATATTTGGGTTTGTACATTGGCTTTACAGCATGAAGTAAATAAGCTAAGATAAATCACATATTGATCCAGTGTAAGGCGCGATCATGGTCGCTCAGAGCACTTGCTTGTTGCAGAGTAGGAGCTGGGGTTCCCTTACTGAGACTAGTCCACATTAGTACAATAAGAAATCTGGTGGATTATGCAGCACCAGCACTTTCCGTGGCCTACCGAGGGAGGCTCCGAAAACTTATAATGGCTAGAGCAGGTTTTCCCACTACGTTAAGGATAACCGTCATACGTTATGCATTAAGCTTTTCAAACAAATATTTCACTTAACAATCTATTCTAATCTTTCCTCCGGGATCATAATTGTATATCACACACATCTTACGTATTCTATATTCTGTATGTAATTATGTGAGCCTAGGAGGAGATTTATTGTGATGAGGATGGGTATTTATTGCACTATATCAGTCTACCGACATGTAAACCATTGACTCTAAATGCTTCTATTTTTATGTTTTAAGTTTAAGTATTGTATATGTTCTCTTATGTTAATATATCTATGTTTTGTATGTGAAATGTGAGCCCACACAA
>NC_051396.1:5919152-5921652 GCF_015228065.2 Penaeus monodon
ACACGTAAACGAATACAAAATGGAAAGTCGCTTCATCTGCAACTGTGTGGAGGTGAAGGTCACATACACACGCAAACACACACACACACACACACACACACACACACAAACTTACACAGACACACACATACACACACAAACGCCCACACACACACACACACACACACACACACACACACACACACACACACACACACACACACACACACACACACACACACACACACACACACACACACCACACACACACACACACACACACACACACGCACACAGACACACACATATACACACACACGTACGCGCGCGTGTTTAATCCTTCAAAACCCAGCTGTCAACAAAAGGGAGTAGCTTTTTACAAAGAGAAAAAAGACGAGTAAGAATGTAGGTCAGGTCAGAGAAAGAAATGGAAGATTTTTTGGAGTAAATGAGTGGGTGGAAGAACAGAGACGGGAAGGGGAGGAGAGGGAGGACACGTGGAAAGGGAAGACACGTGGAAAGGGAGGAAAGAGGGGGAGAGGAGGAAACGGGGGAGGGAGGAAAGGGAGGAAGAGGAGGAGTCTGAGGAAGGGGAGTAAAGTGAGGAAGAGGAGAGTCGAGGGAAAGGGAGGAAGAGGAGGAGAGGGGAAGGGGGAAGAAGAGAGGAAGGGAGGAGAGGAGGAGGAGGGAGGGGAGGAAAGGGAGGAAGAGGAGGAGAGGGGAAGGTGAGAAAGAGGAGGAAGGAGAGGAGACGTTGAAGGGGAGGAAAGGGAGGAAGAGGAGGAGAAGGGGAAAGGGAGAAAGAGGAGGAGACGGGTAAGGAGGAAGAGGAGGAAGGGAAGAAGATGTGGAAAGGGAGGAAAAGGAGGAGAGAGGAGAAGGGGAGGAAGAGAGGATGAGGGAGAGAAGGGAGTGAAGTGGGAGAAAGAAATGAGATGGAAGAGAATAATGAAGATGAGATGCGAAGAAGGAAGGGTGAGGCAGGTTATCGACGTGGGTGGCATACGTGAAGAAGAAAAGATGGACGTATTGGTGGTACGTGATGAGAATAATAGGATTCATGATAACAGGACTACCAGTGACGATGATGCAAAGGTGTATTGTTGATGTGTGGTTAGAAAAAATATGACAATGATCAAACTGATAATGATGATGATGATAATGATGATGTGAGGATGATGATGAACTAATGATGATGATGATGGATAAGATGATGACGAGATGATAAATGATGGTGCAAGAGTTATGATGATGATAATGCTGATGGATGATAGATCTATATGTTTCATGACATAGATATGCATGTTGAGATGTATGAGTGAATAACGATGAGCGATGACGACGATATGATGAGAGAGAGTCCAATAAGATATGATTACGAGCTGCAACGATGTTATATTTCAAATACACTTTTTTTTTCTTTTATGACCGATTATTGAACTTTTAAACTATGATCAATAAACCGCATAGAGATGAAAGGAGGCAAATAAATACGATAAGTTATACAAATATCAGTGGAAACCTTTTCTTATGGACCTTTGTTCCTGAATTTTATATAAATTGATTAAACCTGCAATCGAAGTTAGGAAACAAAAGTCAATTTGAAATATTATACGAAGTTGAGTGGTTTCCAATATCTTCTTTTTTGGAATATCCGGTCAATATAATTCCAACTGATAAATTGAAAGATAAGATGAAAAAAGTGATTAATGATTTCCAATATTATTTTATTGAATACGGCAGATATCAACTATGATAATATTGAAAAGCACTTAAGATGAAAAAAGATGCATTAATATCTTCCTGTTTTTGTAAGCCTGATATAGTTTTATATACCTGTTTTAATGCATGTGCTAAGTACGTATTCCTTAACTACAGGAAAGACAAATTGCACACATATGAAACGTCTGTGGCTGGGGCTTAATTACGCGATCAATTTCGGAGCGTGGTTTCGGAGCGCGGCACCCAAGCTGTCTTTAAAAACTAGGGGTTTAGACATGGCCACAAAACCGACTATCATTCCCAGCCACTGACGCACTGGGGCTGGATACGAGCGTGGCCACCTGCGTGCGTTCCTGCCACACCACGCAGACAATATAGAAAAGAAACTTATATCGGTTATATAAGCAAAGCTCAAGAACCCATAACCAACATTAATATTCTCTAATACGACTGCGTTGATGGCATAAGCACATTGCTTGACGGTGATCCACTTAAGTGTAAACACTTTAAGCGCCGAATGGTAGTTAAAACCATTCTCTGACCCCTTACTTCGGCACTGTCCTCGGGTCAAAGATCATGTAAACGAATCCCCTGGTTTACGTTTTAAATACCTTCATGAACACTGCACTCCATTTGCTTTTATCCCAAAGAAAAGAGTCAAACTACCAAATGTATAGACTTCCAATCCTTACTTTCTCAAAAGCCTAGTAACTCTCCCCTCTATTACTATCGATTCGGGCTAACCGGACAACACTATGCATTTGATGTACCGAGTGCTTGCCTCCGGCAAAGCTTCGGC
>NC_051396.1:5929152-5934152 GCF_015228065.2 Penaeus monodon
GAAGGATAGACATACAGTGTCAACAGAACACTTATAACAAATATGTGCCAACCTCCCAAGCTTAATCGATCTATACTCACACATACATACACAAATGGAAGCATCTGAAGCTCACGCAAAGAGGAGTAGCAAGCATATATCATGCGTGCGTCTGTGACCATTTATATTACAGGGCCACGAAACACACACAGCAAAAACACATGCATGGTTCAATATGCTTTTCACACTGTCTTTCCATCTTTGTAAAATGTATTTTCTTCAGAGGCATAATTAGCTCACTCATTATGAACGTGTCAAAATCTTTAGAAGGCTATTCCTTCATCCTTTCTCATTTTCTGTGTTTCTTATTTTTTATCCAGTTTTAAGCTTTCCCTTTCGCATCATTCTCGATTTTTCTTTCAATCTTATTTCCTTTTTATATTCTCTTTTGTAACTTTTCGCATCTATATTTTTTAATTCAATTATCCGCTCTCCTTTCCTTCTTTCTTTGACTTTCCTCCTTCGTTTCTCGGCTTTCCCATCCCATCATTCATTTCACCCTGCAAAATCTTTCTTCCTTCGCATAAATGAAATTGTGTTTAATGAACGACCAACTGTGGCAGCAATGTATTCATTAACCCCCAGCTAATGAAGGTTCCTATTCATCAGTTGGTCTAAGATCCTGGAATCACAGCCCTTGTATAATTTGCATACTAAACACAATACAACGCAAGTGTGGTGTGTCTTTCGTTTTTTTTTCTTTAAGTATAAATTTAATAGTGAAGTATAAATTTGTTTCTTTCCATACCCTTTGTGACTATGCATGAGCTACTGTACCTTCTGCCTGCTCTATATGCAATCTGATCTCACCGCCTTCATAACACAAATCCATTTAAGACTTCAACAAACTTATATCGAGCTCTGTACTCTTTACTAATACCTCTCCTCAGTCACACACTGCATGTTCAATACTCCCCGTTTCACACCAATTCTCTGTAATATATATTTATTCAACCATGACTCCCGGTAATGCCCAGACAGGATATTACCTTACACTAATACCTATTCCTATTTTCATCTCTTCTTTTCTTATTCTACTTCTCGCCCTTCCCCTTTTTCTTCTTCCTCTTCCTCCTCCTTCGCCTCCAAGATACACACTTCATGTCTTCGCCGAGCTAAAGCCTCATTGCGTCTCTTTCCCTCGCTCGCACGTCGTCTGATCCTAATCCATATGGGATGTGTAATGCTTAGCTAATTAGAAGTCTCGGTGTGTGGGTTGAGGGAAGTGAGACTATGGAAGGAGAAAGATCTGGGCGGAGAGACTGATAAATGAAAGACATTTGGAATGATCGAGTGAGAGAAGGAGGGAGAGAGAGAGGGAGAGGGAGAGAGAGAGAGAGAGAGGGAGAGAGAGAGAGAGAGAAAGAGAGAGAGAGAGAGAGAGAGAGAGAGAGAGAGCAAAATAAAAACGAATAAGTGTCTCTGGTATATGAAGAAGGATTTAGAGCATGGACAAAAAAAAAAAAAAAAAAAAAAAAGATAGACAAGTATTAAAATAAGAAAGGCAAGGACGAAAAAATAAACAAAAACAAAGAAAGAAGTGATGAGGGAAGAGGAGGTAAGGAAGGCCAAAGAGGTTTATAAGTATCAAGATAAACAAGCGGATAATCCCTTGCGTGCGCCATCTTGTCTTCTTTGGCCCGTTTCTTAGATGCCAAACACATAAACACACACACACACACACACACACACACACACACACACACACACACACGCACACACACACACAAACTATTCATAGGAGAGAGATAGATAAATAGATAGATAGATAGATAGATAGATAGAGAGAGAGAGAGAGAGAGAGAGAAAAGTGTGTGAGGGGGGAGAGAGATAGATAGATATACACAGATAGACAGATAGATAGACAGACAGATAAACAGACAGACATATAGATAGATAGATAGATAGAGAGACAGAGAAGAGAGAAGAGATGATGAAGAGAGAGTAGATCCACGTTCAAACCTACCGCTGTGGGTAACATGAAAGATTTTAGCTAAGTGCATGATGATTTATGGTCGCGTGATGGAAGGGAGAGGCATTAACCGCCAATGCTGCACTTATTTTTATCACTAAACGAGAGGAACGATGGGAGCATATATACAAGGAGAGGAAGCTTCATCTGATTTCTCGGTCTGTAATCTTTAGATATATACGAGGAGATAAAATTTCATCTGGTTTCTGTCTATAATATATATATATATATATATATATATATATATATGCATATATATATATATATATATATATATATTATATATATATATATATATATATATATATATATCAATCATATATATATATATATATTATATATATATATATATATATATATTATATATATATATATATATATATATATATATATATATATATATATATATACAAGGAGGTATAGCTTCTTCTGGTTTCTTTGTCTACAATCTTTAAATATATTGTGTCCGGAAATCTGGATACATAATAGCTAACAAAACACTCACAAATATCAACACACGCAAATATATTCCCATCCAGAATATGCATATTGTTGGTTTATTGTCTAAGAATGAGGTTACTTAGTGAACTAATCCTACCTACCTTTTTATCTTCTTTGCCTTTGATTATAAACGTGAGGCAAACACGCTACGAAGTTTACTGTATGTAATTCTAACAATTTATATAAGATTTACTGTATGTAATTCTAACAATATAGATATAAGATTTCCTGCATGTCATTCTAATAATACTAATAATTTTCCAAGCGTGTTATATAATCTGGTAGTATCCAGTAAAGGTTTGTTCATATTATTCTATAGATTTAGAGATCATCACTAAAGCTTATTTTGTGAAGTCCAGTTTTTTTTTCCTTTAGAGATAACTTGATTTAAGAAATAAAATATTAATAATGAAAAGAAGGAAAATACATCGAAAGTGCTTATCAAACACGAATTAAAAAGGTCTTGGACAAATAGTCATCAAACCTTAATATTTCAATATCACAAAACATCGTTTACATTTCATCTACAAGTAAAAATTATATATCAAAATGTTATTTACTAGTCGACTGATGACATCCAGTAGGAATAAGTCGCCAAGGCCATACGTATTCAAATGTTAAAACAGGAAGCAAAGAGAAAACCGCATCTAAGTCAGTGTGTTACGTCCTTGGTTTGATTTCACATAACCATCCAAGGGAAAAGAAAAAGAAAAAGAAAACACGAAAAAAGAATATTGACATAAAGATATTATGATTTTTCTCGCCAAGCCGGTAAAGATATAATGAAGCTGGGGATATTAGCAAAGTTTCCCTCCTGAGCTTCCAAAGTTAAGTAATCTAAATCGTTTTTTTCGTATTTTTCCATCGTCCTTTAATGGTTTATGGCATTCGCTTGCAATGCAGTATATATATATATATATATATATATATATATATATATATATATATATATATATATATATATATATATATATATAATATATATATGCATATATATATATATATATATATTATAATAATTATATAACATTTATATTTATATTTTGTCTATCTATCTACACAGACACACACACATATACAGACAAACACCACAAGAATATCTCTCTCTCTCTCCTCTCTCTCTTTATATATAATATATATATAATATTATATATATATATATATATATATATATATATAAATATATATATATATATATATATATATATATATATATATATATATATATATATATAATATAATATAATATACATATATATATTATTATAATATTATATATATATATATATATATATATATATATATATATATATATATACATATATATATATTTAGTACTGATATGATTATTGAGACCAACTACAGATATTGTGTTCCTCCTAGCCCTTTTTGTTCTGTACAGTGAAATGGATCATGCCTGTTTATTATTTTGGATAGATTATTCTCTGTAGTATTTAGAATTTAAGGAAATTAGCAAAAAATAGAAAAAAAAGTATAACCGGTCAAATTTCCGGGATTTTGGAGGTTTTGCAAACATTCGCTTATTCCTCACACCGAGAAGTCACAATTGACATGTGACCATAACACTGTTACAACTTTTGGTTACTGCCATCACTGACTAAACCTAGCCCTTCAACCGTGCATATCGAAATAAGACTGCCTACTGAAGCACTATGAATGGAGGAAAGGATCTGAAGTAGGAGGATTTTTCTGCTATTTATCATTATCTCTAAGAAACTTTTCTATATCAATGGGAAATAGTCAAGAAATTTCAGTTGCAAAAGTGAAAAACTTGATAATATGGAAAAATGTGAATCCAGTCGAAGAGGAAAGTGTGTAAAAAAAAGACTTGTAATATAAAGTTAAACAAGATCGCTCAAAGATATTTCCAGCAATTGGTTAATGAATGGAAGAACTATAGCATCGATTATAAGCTCTCTGCAGTCAGAAAAAAAGTTAGATGAGATGGAATACTGGTCATGCAGGCCAACTAAGGTACCAAGACTAACCATAACCATGAAAAAGAAACGACTGGCCATAAAAACTGGAAATCAGAGGATTGGGAAAAGGTAAATATTACTTATATCTTCCCCTTGACTACGTTTCTGTGTGATTCTAATTATTATTTAGAGAAATACATAGGCATACATGGAAAAAATACATGTTAGTTACAAGATTTTGCATCTAAAAGGATATTTACGTTTGGTTTGAAAGCAATTTCAGAAAAGATCTTTTTGGAGATGGAGCTCAAGAGGGTTTTATTTGAATGCTCCAGTCATTTTGTTATTATTATTATATATATATATACTAACACACACACACATACGCATACAAGTATGTACAGCTACCCTGAAAACCATACTAAACATTCTAACACAAACAAGTGAACTTTTAAAAATATAGTTGTTAATGCAAGGAAATTGTTGGTACCCCTGATTTTCCCTTTACTTTTAGGTATGTATGGTAAATCACGAAGTAAGAAGCTATG
>NC_051396.1:5944152-5956652 GCF_015228065.2 Penaeus monodon
AAAAGCGTCAATTATTCCAAAGGTTTTTTTAAAATTTTCTATTTGGTTTTTCACCACATATTCATAAATAAATAAATTTATATTATATTATATATAATTAAATTATAAATATATATAAAAAAATTTTTATATAAATAACAATAATTATAAATACCACACACCTATATATATATATTAATATAATATAAATTTAATATATATATAATATAATTATATATATATAACAAACCACAAAACACACACAGACACACACACACACACACACCAAAACACACACCAACAACACACCAATTAAAAATATATATAAATATTTATATATATCATAAGTATATATTTCTATATAAAAAATAATATTTTATATATATAAAAATTTTATATATAATATAAATATATAATATATATATATATATATATAATTTAATATAAATATGAATTTATATTTTTATATATTAATTAATTTTTATATTATATTATTTTATATATAAAGAATAAATTCAATATATAAAAAAATATATAATTAATATATTATAAAAAAATATATAATATATTTTAATTATAAAATTTTTTATATAAAAAATAATATAATATATATTTAAAATTTTATATTATATATATATTATATATAAAATTTTTGTATATTTAATATTAAATTTTATTTTTTTAAAAAATAAATATATATTTATATATATATATATATATAGATATATATACATATATATATATATATATATATAATATATATATATATATATATATATATAAATTATATATTTACATATATATATATATTTTTTATATATATTTATGTATATATTTTTTCTTTTTTTTAATATATTTATATTATATATTAATATAAAACTTATATATTAATATTATATATTTTTTTTTTAAATATTATATATAATTTTTTTTATTTTTTATTATTATATATTATTTTTTTTTTTATTATTATATTTTTTTTTATTTATATTATTACTTTTTTTTTTTTTTTTTTTTTTTTTATTTATTAATATATAATTTTTTTATACATATTGTTGTTGTTTTTTTGTTTTGTTTTTGGTTTGTTGTTGTATTGTTATTATGTTTTATATTATATATGTAATAATATGTCTAATTATATGTTATATTTATAATATTTATTATTATCTTTTTTTATTTTTATTTATTTTATATATTTATTTTATATAATTTATTGATGATCATATTATAATATTATTTTATTTATTAATTATTTTATTTTATATTATATTATGTAATATTTGTCTATATATATATTAATTATGATATAATTTATATTTATATATATAGATTATATTATATAATATTAAAATATAAATTATTTTATTATATATTTATATTATCTATATTTTAATTATAATATATTAAAAATTATATATATTATTATACAATATTATTAATATTATATTATTTTATATATATTTTTATATATATTATTATATAATATATATATATATATATATATATAATATAAATATATATATTTTATTTGGGACAGCGTCGGGGGCGCGGCAATGTGACGGCCCCCCGGAGGGGCCCCCGAGGCTTAACCTCAGGCGATTTCCCCGGATAGACGCTTGAACACCCGGCCCTTTTGGGGGCAGAAAAGGGGTTTATTTCGGCTATCGGGGAAAATTGTAGCCCCTGGGGTTGAGGTGGCTGCCTTCGGAGGTGTAAAGCCCTGGTATTTTTTGCGATCACCATGGTCTGGCCGCAGCGATATCACCCCTCCAGGGGTAACATACCATCTCCATCGACTGCAGCCCTCGTATTTTGAGGGACCCCGGGGAAGCGTTTTGAGATGAAGCATCCCTTTTGACTTCATGTTTTCGTTGATCGCTCCTCTGTGTTTGAAATGGGTTGCGTTCTACCCCAAAACTCTCTCTGGGCGACAATTCCCCCAGCGAGATCTCGCATTTTTTGGGGCGACTTAAAGCATATGGGGCGTGACTGAGCTGGCTATGAATGTCTGTCACCCCCATGGCTGGGGACGTCTTACAGCGAGAACGCTCCTTATCCGGATTTGCTAGTTCCCAGAGAATGAGGATCTATGGCCAGTGCCCCAAAACCTGCATCGTGGACATGGTATAGAGATAGGGTCAGTGCCCAAGGAGATCTACCACATTTTTTTTAGCACGCGATGGGGATCCTCCAAACTGCGAGTTTACCGGCGTTCCGATTCTGGGGCACGAAATAAGTATTGTGGCTACCCTATGGGGGCTCTTCAAACCCCCCCCCGCCCCTCCAATGGACACCCCAAAGGTTTTTCACTTGGACAGCTGGGGGAAGAGGGTTTTTGGCCCGGGGTTTCACCAGGGCAGTTCTGTTCGATTCACAGAATTTAAAACCCTAATGGACCCAGTTGCTCTTGGAGTTTTTCAACCCAAAAAACACTCAAAGCAGCCCAAGAGGCCATTTGCATACCCCCAAGGCATGCAGACTTCCTCCCGGAGAATTGGGGCACAGAACGTGTCACATGGCTCGGCTAAAGGGAAACCCATTTTTTGCGTCACTTTTTGACGCTTGGGGCTCGGACCTGCAGAAGGGAAAAGGAACATTTCTTCAGGAATCTTGCGAGGAGTTGGGGCCTTTCGGGGTAAACGCCCTTCGCTTTCCCTCCCAAGCCCTGAGAAACCCCAGATGACTGCAGTCCCTTAGTAATGGACGGGTATCTCAGATATGGGGGGTTCGGAACTTTGGGCTGAGTATTTTGAGCACTGTCCGGGGAACCCCCCAACGTTACCTTGGATGCAAGCGATATCAAAATACCTGTGGGACCTACATCAGTGGAAAACCCCCTACCCTATGGGGGGTTAGCATTGGCGTTTTTCCAAGGTAAATTTGGGAAAAGCGCAGGCAATTGTTATCCCTGCTGAATTCAAAAGGGGGGGGTGAACCAAAGTCAGGTTCCCATGCAGTTTTGACTGCCACTGGCGTCTGTCCCTTTCCCCCCTGACCTGCTGAGGGGTGGTCACCCCTCTCTGGGGGGGAAAAAGGGGGGATCCTGGGACGTAGAAACTCCGTGCATTACACTGCTCAGCATCCCAAGCAAACTTTTCCCCCAAATTTCTTCTAAAACAGATCTGCGATCATCTTTTAAAGTTTTTAAGACTGTAGCAGTCTCGTTTCATTCTGGAAAGTCACAATAGCCCGAATACTAGGCTTTGAGTATTTGTAAAACGCCGTGTGATTTGGTCGGGGGTTTTTCTTGCGCCAACATCGACCTAAAAAAGGTGTTTGCTCAGTGCATGGGAAATCGCTATGGAAGACCCTAAACCGGGGAAATCTGAATAAAATTTTTGGGCCCAATAAAAGCCTTATACGGTACTGAAAGTGCTGAAAATGTGGGGGGGCCCTGTCAAACTTCTCCCTTTTAAATTCGGGGGGTGGGGAAGGCCTAATTAAAACCCCTATATTCGGTACTGAAAAGTGCTGTAAAGTGTGGTGGAGCTGTCAAATATTTCCCCTGTTAATTTTCAGGGGTGGGGCGGGGCTGTGCTTACCCAATATTTTCAAAACCTGTATGTTTGGGATGATGGGGAAGCTACTAGCCAAAAGTCACACGGGCCAATGTAAAAGTCTCAGCCTTGAGTCACAGTGGCGGCCTTGATGCTTATCGTGAGGCGAAGCCCTTGGGCCAAAGGGTTTCTCCAAGTTCGGGATTTGGGGGGCCGTTGGGGGAACCCTTTAGTCGTTTTCAGTTTTGTGGCAAATTTTGGGGTCACAGGAGTTTTACATACCTTGGAAGTGTAGCCCTTCTCGGGGGCTGTTGACCCAAGTAAATAACGGATTGGGTCGGGAACAGGACCATAAACTCGTCAAAAAGGCTTTTGGAGATGTCGTACCTAGGCAAAGGCCCAAAATACTTTCTAAACCCTTGATAGGCCTTTTGCTTTAGGGAATCCTGGTCCGTCTTGATCCCTTTTTTAACAAGACTCTTTGTCGGATCATGGGGGTAGAGTTGGCGGGATCACGTGTCCAAACCAAGGGCTACCCCTTGAGCTGCATGGACCTTTTACTTGAAAACCGGGGATCCCCAACTCAGCCTATATGGACACCTAGCTCGTTTCCTTATGGATAATCCTACACATTATTTTCTCTCTCAGCAAGACAATCCTGGGTGGAGGAGGCCCGGGGGGGACGCCCCTGGAGGTCAGGGTTTGGGGCAGCTCGCCCCAAAATTGTCCCCGGGAGTTAAAAAGGGGCGAGGCCTCCCTGGAGACTCGCTAAAAGGAACTCGTGCTAAAACAAAAGGGTGGGGCGGCCAGGGGCCCTCCGTCGGCTTTCCCCCTTGATGATGATAATATAAATATATATATATATAATATATATATAATATATATATTTATATATAAATATAATAATATATATTTATATATATATATAATATATATATTTAATATTATATATATATGCCACAAATATTAAAGATAAAAGAATATATTATATATATATATATTTATATATATATATAATATTATAAAAATTTATATATATATAATATATTTTATTATATAATAATATATATATATAATAATATAATTATATAAAAAAACCACACACCACCACACACACACACACCACATTATATATATATATATATATATTAATATTTTTATATATATATAATATTATTATAATTTAATATTTTTAATATACTAATCATTTTAAAAAAAAAAGTGTAATATTACATATATAATTTATTATATATATTATATATTATAGAATATTTTTTAATAATATATATATTGTGTGTGTGTGTGGTGGGTGTGTGTGTGGTGGTGCGTGTTGTGTGTGTGCG
The DNA here is from genome assembly GCF_015228065.2 of Penaeus monodon. Taxonomy (NCBI): domain Eukaryota; kingdom Metazoa; phylum Arthropoda; class Malacostraca; order Decapoda; family Penaeidae; genus Penaeus; species Penaeus monodon. The sequence continues at coordinate 5,948,972 of NC_051396.1, forward strand.
TGTGTGTGTGTGTGTGTCTGGTGTGTCTGTGTCTGTATCTTTTGAAAACACCACAAACACGACACACACACACACACGTATATCATATATATATATATATATTATTATAATATATATATATTTATATAATAAAAATATTTGTATATTCTATATATATATTTTAAATATTTATATATATTATTTTTAATTTTTATTTTAATAATATATATTTTAATATAAATGTTGTTATATATATAATGCCACCCCCCCCAAAAACACCCCCCCACCACCCACCCCACCACACCCCCCACACACCCCCACAACAAACAACCACACCCCCACCCAAAATTTTTATATATATTTATATATATTATATATATTATATATTATATATGTTATATATATATGTGGGTTATATATTTTAATATTGGGTTTTAATAAAATATAATATTTTTAAATTTATTTATAATATATTTATATATATATAATATAAAAATTTTATTATTTCATATATATATTTTATAATATTATATATTTTAAAATTATATATTATAATATATATATATTTTAATATAATACACCACAATATATATATTAATTAATATATATTATATATATTAATATATATAATTATAATATATAATATATTGTGTTTGTGGTGTGTGGGGTTGTTTTTGTGTGTGTGTGGTGTGTGTGTGTGTGTGTTTTGTGCGTGTGTGTGTGTGCGTGTGTGTGTGTGTGGGTGTGTGTGTGTGTGGTGTTTGTGGTCACGAGGCATCTGATTCGGGGGTTCGAGTCCCCGGCCACGCGTTGTTTCCTTGAGAAAGGAACTTCACCTTGATTGCCTACCTAGCTACTGGGTGGCCCAAACCAGCCCAAGTCAGGCTGTCCAAAGCCCGGATAAATAAGGAAAGATTACTAAAAGGTACCACCGGCATCTCCTGGAAAGGATGGGACCCCACACTATTCACTCCAAAAGACCACAGAAAAATCAATTTTTCAATGCTGTGACCCGGGCGGCTCAGACAGAACCTACCGTTAAAAAAGAAAAATATTTTTTTTATATATATATTTATATAAAATAATATTTAAAATATATATTATATAAAAATATATAAATATATTGTTGGGGTTATAATATATTTATATATATATATATAATTTTATATTTATATGTGTTGTGTGTGTGTGTTTTGTTGGGGGTGTCTGTGTGTTGTTGTGTGTGCGTGCGTGTGTGTGTGTGGTGGTGTGTGTGTTTTGTGGTGCATACACACGTTGTGTGTGTTTGTGGTTTTTTGTCTTGGGCTGTGTAAACACCACAAACACAGACAACACCACAATTACATATAATTTTTTAATTATATTAAAAATAATATAATATAATTATATTAAAATAATATATATAATATTTTAAGATATACATATAATGATAAATTTAATTTTTTTTTATAATTATAATACATATTTTAAAAATTTTAGTATAATTATATATATATTTATATTATAAAAATTTATATATTATATATATATATATATATATTTTATTTAATATATATACTCATATATTAATGATTATTAATATTAAAATAAATAAATTAAACATATATTATTAAAACATAATATATAATATATAATATTTTTTAATATATATATATATATATAAACATATATAATGTATATATGTGTGTGTGTGTCTGTGTTTTTGTGTGTTTTCACAGACCGACCAAAAACCCCAGACACAAAACCCGTTGTATGCACACACACACACACACACACACCCCCACACACGACACCCACCCACGCACGCACCCACACACAACACCAAAATTTTATAATATATATATATTTAAATTTTTATAAAATATTATATATTAATTTTCATATTTAGGGCTATGCAACCATGTTTATGTATAGCAACAAAACACTAGACGTAACGAGCTAGCAAATGAAAATCCTTTCAACTAAAACCAATAACAAATCCATCCCCTCCTCTTCCTCCCTCCCCCCCCCAAAAAAAAAGGGATAGAAAGAAATAGAGAAAAAATCGTAGGCACGGAAAATCTTGAGAGTTTTTGATTGTCGCTGCCGAGTCCTCTCCACCGAACCAGAGAAAACATAAGGGGGGAAACCAAACGATTTCCCCCGGGTCTAGGGGAAGGTTTGGGGTAAGAGGTAGGGCTGTCGGGGTAAGGGCTGTCGGGGTAAAGGGTGACGGGGTAACGGCTGTCGGGGAAAAACGGTTTTGGGGTAGGGGTAAGAGGTAGGGCTTCGGGTAAGGGGGGTTTTCGGGGTAAAAAGGGTTCGGGGGAAACGGTTTTCGGTAGGGGTAAGGTTAGGGCGTCGGGGGAAAAGGGTGTCGGGAAAAGGTTTTTGGGGGGGGGGTAGGGTAGGTTGCGGGGAAGGGCTGTCGGGGTAGGGGGGAGGGGTTTTGGGGGGATGGTTCGGGGGAAGGGTTCGGGTATGGGGAGGGGTTCGGGGGATGGGCTTCGGGTATGGGCTTCGGGGTAAGGGCCCGCGGGAAACCTGCGGGGTAGGGATGTGAAGGGAGGGGGGTAGAGTTGGAGCCAAGAGGGAAAGAGAGAAAGGAAACTGAAAAGAAGGAAGGGGAGGAAGGAGATTGATGGGGAGAAACGGGGGAGGGGTTTGGGGGGGTTGGGGGGGGGGGAAGGGAGGGAGAGAGGGGTGAAAGGGTTCAAAAGGGGGAAAAAGGGGGTTTAGGGGGGGAACAGAAAGGGGGAGGAGAGGGCGGGAGGGGGGGAGGGGGGGGAGGGGAAAGGGGGAGGAGGAGATGGAAGGGGAAAGGGAGGACGAGGAGAGGGAGGGAGAGAGAAGGTGAAAGGGTGTCAATGAGGGGAAAATGGAGTTCGAGGAGAGGGAATCAGAAGGGAGAGGGAGAGGGAGGGGGGGAATGAATGAAGAGAGAGGAGGGGAAAGGGGGGATGGGAGGAAGAGGAGAGGGAAAGGGGGGGAGAAGGAGAGAAGATCAGGAGGTGGAGGGGGGGGGGGGTGTTTGAATGGGAGGTAAGGGAAGGGATAGAAAAAAAAAAACGGAAAGGGAAAATAGTGGGGAGTGAGAGCTTCTTCTGCGGGGTGGGGAGGGGGGGGGGAGGCGGAGGGGGGGGAAAGGAGCAAGGGAAGGGGAAAAAAAAAATAAATAAAAAGGAACGACTTTGTAGAGAAATCATCTCCCCAACGGAATTTTCTCCCTTTTTCCCCTGGAACCCAGGCTCTGCTGTTGCCCAATTTGATTTTACTCTCGTAATCTTTCATTCTTTTTTTCCTCTATTAGTTTTCATATATTTCTATTTAGATCCTGTGTACGCAGCAATACACATATCTTTATATATATCTGTCTGTTCATCTATCCATTCATCTGCATATCTGTGTATTTATCTACTCCTACTAAATCATCGTGGAAATTCATCTATCTACTACCCCTACCTACCCACCTATCTACCACCACCTACCTACCCACTTCCCACCTACTTACCTACCTACTTACCTACCTACCTACATATCTATCCACCCCTTCATCCAAAAAAAAAAAAAATAAAAAAAAATAAAACAAAACTAAAAACACTAAATAACAAGAATTGAAAACAAATGATAACTCGAAAATAAGCAACGTCGAACGGAAAGAGAGTGAGAGAGAAAAAGGAAAAAAAAACACAAGAAATATATAGAGAAAAGCAGAGAGTTTTGAGGGAAGATTTTTACAAAAGGAAAATGAAAGAGGAGGACACAGCTTTAGAAAAATGCATTGCCAAGAAAGAGAGATAGACAAAGACAAGGCACAAGGAACAGATAGAATAAAGACAAGGCTCCAAAAAGGACGGAAAAAATTGTGCGACAAAGACGAAAAGCATGGATAAAAAAAAATGACAAAACAAAAATGAAGAAAGCATAAATAAGTGAACGTGGGAGAGAATGAGCGAGAGAGCGAGAGAGAGAGAGAGAGAGAGAATGAGGAAGAGGGGAAGAGGAGAGAGAGAGGAGAGAGGAGAGAGAGAGAGAGAGAAGAAGAGAGAGAGAGAGAGAAAGAGAGAGAAGGGAGGGGGAGGAGGGAAAAAAAGAGAGAGAGAAAGAGGGGAGGAGATGAGTGGGGACGAGAGGAGGGAAAAGAGAAGAGGAGAGAGAGAAGAGAGGAGAGGATTTCGAAAAAAAAAAGGAAAGGGAAAAGGGAAGAGAGGGAAGGAAAAAAGGAAAGGGAAATGAAAACAATTTTAAGCAAAAGAAAAAGGAAAACACCCAAAAAAGGGAAAAGGAAGAAAAAGAAAAGAAAAATGAAAAAATGGTTTGGAGAAAAAAAAACCAAATGAAAAAAAAAAAAAAAAAAAAAAACTAAAAATAAAAAAAAAAGCAAAATTTATAAAAATGAAAAAAAAAATTTAAATATAATAAAAAATAAAATAATAAAAATATAATAGTAAAATTTTTAAAATAAAATAAAAATAATAAATTTAAAAAAAAAATAATTAAAAAGAAATAATTAAAAAAACAAAAAAAAAAATTATTTTGAAAAAATGTAAAGAAATATGACAATGATAAAAAAAAAAAAAATTTTTAAAAAATAGAAAAAAGAAAAAATAAAAAAAAAAAAAAAAATAGTTAAAAAAAATAAATTTTATAATGTTTAAAAATAATATAATAATAATAATAAAATAAAATAATAATAATAATAAAAAATAAAATAATAATAATAAAATAATAAAATAATAATAAAATGAAATAAATTTTATTAAAAAAATAATAATAAAAAATAATATATAAATAACAAAAATTAAATAAAAAAATAATAAATAATAAAAGAATAATAATAAAAAATAATAATAATAAAAATAATAAAGAAATAATAATAAAAAAATAATAAATAATAATAAATAATAATAAAAATAATAAAAAAATAATAATAAATAATAAAAAAAATAGAAGAAAGGGGGGTAAGAAAAATAGTTGAAAAAAATAAAAAAAAAAAAGAAAAAAAAGAAAAAAAAAAGAGAAAAAAAGGAAAAAAAAAAAAAAAAAAAAAAAAAAAAAAAAAAGAAAAAGAAAATAAAAAAAAAGAAAAAAAGGGGAAGAAAAACAAAAGAAGAAAGAAGAAAAAAAAGAAAAGGAGAAAAGAAGAAAGGGAAAGAAGAAAGAAAAAAAGAAAAAAAAAAAAAAAAAAAAAAAAAAAAAAAAAAAAAAGAAAAAAAAAAGAAAAGAAGAAGAAAGAGAATAGAAAAAGAAAAAAAAGAGAAAGGGAAAAGGGAAAAGGGAAAAGGCCCAGGGAACCGGGGGGGGGAAAAACCCCCGGAAATGTTTTTTCCCCAAGAAAAAGGGGGAAAAAAAGGAAAAAAATTAAGAGGCGGAGCTGAGTAAGGGGGTTGGGGGGGAAAAGAGAAAGGAGAGATGCGGGGGGGGGATGCATGGAAATTCGGGAGGAAGCGGGGGGTTTTTGGGGGAAGGGGAGAGGCTGTTTTAGGGGCGGCGGCTGGTTTTTTCGGGGCCTTTTTCCGTTTTTGCTCTCGCCCCGCTTGTCCTTTTTCCTTTTTTTTCTTCCCCTTCCCTCTTCTCTCCCCCTTCCCTTTCCCCCCCCCTTCCTCCTTTCGATTTCTTTTTTCCTTCTTTTTTTTCCTTTTTCTCTGTTTTTTTGTCCTTTTTCCTTCTTTTTCTTTTCTGTCTCTTTCTCTTCCTCTTTCTTCTCTCTCTCTCTCTCTCTTCTCTTCTCTCCTCTCTCCTTTTCTCTTCTTCTCTCTCTCTCTCTTTTCTCTAACCCCACTCCTTTTTGTTTTTTTGTATCCCTGGCCCCTTAACCTCCCCCACAACCGACGAAGCGAAAACGGCCCTTTTACCCCCCCCCCCGGGGGCCCCCCCCCCGGGGGATTCCTTTCTTTTTGGGGGGAGGGGGGTTTTACCTTAGTCCCTTTCCCACAATACAAAAGTTTTTTTTTTGTCTTCTCACGCCCATCCTGGAAAAAGAAAAGGCAAATTCAACGGGGGCGCGACCTTTTTCATTTTTCCTTGCTAGGAGCCTGGTTGGATTTTTAATTAAATAAAAAATATTATAATATTTTAATTAAAAAAAAATAAAAATAATGAAAAAAAATTTAAATTTTTTTTTATTGATTTAAAAATATATATATAAAAAAATTTTTGGGTTGGGTTTTGTGTGTGGGGTTGGGATTTGTGATTTGGGTTTTTTGTTGTGAATTTTTATTTTGTTTTGTTTTTTTTTGTGTGTGTGTGGGGGTTTTTTGTGTGTGTTTTGTGTGTGTTGTTTGTTTGTTGTGTATTTTTTTTTTTTTTTTTGTTGATTTGTGACACAACACCACACAACATTCACAAAAAACACACCACACACACAACACCACACATTTACAAAACACACACACACACCACCACACACACAAACCCCCACACCACACACACACCCTCCATACACCATCACCCACACACCACACAAACACACATCCCACACACACACACACCACCAACCACACCACCAAAAACACACACACCAACACAAATATATATAATATATATATAAAATAATTATAATATATTATATATATTAAAATAATTTTTCCCTACCCTCCTCGTCCCCCTTTTTATTTTTAGTAAGAGCTCCCCCCTTGTCTGATATCCAGAGAATACCTTAACTCCTAAACACAGGCCAAGTCGGGAAATAGAAGGATGAAAAAAAACATTTTAAAAGAAGACATCAAGGAAAAAGGTTCTTCTCTAAGCAAACGGATATTTATTTGGGTGTTTTGTTTTTTATTTATTTTTTTTTTCTAAAGCATGGAGGTATGCTTTTAATTGTATTTTAAGTATATGCATATACAAAGAGAAAGACACAGAGATAGATAGATAGATAGATAGACAGATTGATGGACGGATAGGTAGATAAATAGAGAGATAAACAGATAGAGAAGGAGAGATAGAGAGTGTGTAATGATAAAGATTGAGAGAGAAAGGAAGAGAGAGACAGAGAGAGAGAGAGAGAGAGAGAGAGAGAGAGAGAAACAACCGAAGAAAAAGAAAAAGAAAGGAACATCAACTAAAAGAAAAAAAAATCGATAACGAAAGAGAAGAATAAGCCAAGACGAAAATGAAGGCAAAGAAGACAAGAGAAAGGAAAGAGGAAGAGAGAACATCCAAAAAGGTCTGTGCCACGGCCTCGTGATGGATTCTCTCCCGTAACTAAATAGGCGTCCTGCACGGCATGTCCACCACCGTCTGGCAAGAGATTGTTCTAAGGTTGAAAGGAATCTGTGAACAAACACGGCTGAAAAGGAAACGAGAGGGAGATAGGATTTTTTTTTCTATTTTTAAAGGTGAAAAAAGAAAGACTATTGTACCCGGGTGCGCACGTGTGCATGCACTTTTTTCTGTGTTTTGTTTCCAAGTATCTCGAGCTCCGAACTTGCTACTTTCACTTTCAGGAAATCTGCAGTAATCAATTTATCTACTTTTTTTCTTTTCTTTTATTCCTTTTATTTTTCCCTCTTCCTTCCTTCACTCAGCGATTCCCCTTTTGCTCTCGGGGACTTTGCCTTGTCCTTTGTCCCTTCTTTATTCCTTTCCTTCCGTTCTCCCCTCTGCATTTTTTTTTTTTTTTTTTTGAGGGGGAAAGAATTTTCTTCTATACCTTTCTTTATCTCCTTTCTGGTTATTTCAATTTCCATTTCCTCCTTTTCGTCGGAATGTTCTTTAGGAC
>NC_051396.1:5994152-5996038 GCF_015228065.2 Penaeus monodon
AAAAAATGGGAAATGTAGAAGAAAGAACGTGCAAGAGAGAGGGCGAAAATGTGAAGAGGTGTAAGAGAGGAAAAAGGAATAGAGGAAGTGAGAAGGAAGATACGAAAGAGAGAAATGGGAAAGAGAAAGAGGAATATTAAAAGAAGGAGGGAGAAGAGCCGGTTGAGAAGAAAATGGAAGAAGGGAAAGGCAAGAAAGAGGAAGAGAAAGGAACCAAAAAGAAATAAGAAGTGGAGGAAATAAATGGGGAGAAAGAAAAAGGCATAGAAGTGGATATAATGATGAAAAAGAAAAGAAAGAGGCTGAGATGAAGCAAGGGAACTGAAAGTGAAATGAGGAGAACGAAACAAGAGCGTGAGAGAAAAAATATATAAGAAAATGAGGGAGCTTGAGAGACGACAAAACGCGAAGCAAAAGGAGACACGTAAACATTACAAGAACTGCCAAAAAAGAATATAGCAAAAAGAATAAAGAAGTTGCGTTCTCAAGAATAAGGAGATACTTGAAGAGAGAGTGAGAGAGAGAGAGAGAGAGAGAGAGAGAGTGGGGCGAAAGAACAAGGAAGAGAGAAAAAGAAACTATAAACCGAGATATTACCAGACAAAATCCTACAAGCACAATAAACGAAAGCAAAAAAACAAACAAGCAAAAACACCACCACACAAAATAAGCCATAAAAGATTTAAAAAAATAAATAGCCAACGAAAGACACCCTAAAAATCAGGACGATGAAGAAGAAAGAGCAGGAACTCGTTATATATGCAAAGCATCGCTTCATCTTGTCGGCGGGTCCTCATTGCCTTCTACAAGTCGCCGGCGTCTGGTAATCATACGCAGGAGACGAGAATTCTCTCCTTAACGGCGCTGGTACGTGTGAGGAGATTGCCTCCAGGGCATCCCTCTGCCTCTGGAGCCTGCCAGGACACGCTGTCTCCTTAAGTTTTATTTTCTTAGTTGATTAAAATTGTCTACGCGTGTGTTTGTTGTTGTAAGGTCCGTCCGCGTTTGTGAGCTTAGGCATAACGTACTCATGCAATGGTGCGTGAGTGTTAGAAGACATGTATTACACATAGACATGCTTAAGAATGTGTTCATTCAGTAAATAAGGAGGCTAAGAGAGGAATCAACCTGAATTAGAGGAAGAAACAAAAAACAAATACAAAAAGTCGAAGAAATTAGCGATTCCTCTTACCTTGTAATCAATGGGACGGAAATTATGAGCTCCCATTACGAAAACAAACTTGTTGGACTTTGTCAAATAACAAGGAACGATCGTAAATATTGTCACGAAATTTACCAGGAAAAACTGGGGGAACAACACATATACAGAGCTGGCGAATCAGTTGCAATATATCCACTCACATAAAAGCTTTAGTGAACCAGATAGAGCTCTAAATAATCTTATTTTACTCTCCATCTAAAAGATCATTTAGTTGCTCATGATTATACTAATAATAATGATAATGATAGTGATAATGATAATTAATTATAATAATAATAACAATGATAATAGTAGTAGTAGTAATGATAATAATAATAATAGTAATAATAATAGTAATAATAATAATAATAATAATAATAATAATAAAGTAATAGTAATAACAATAATGATAATATTAATAATAATAATTATATATATATATATATATATATATATATATATATATATATATATATATATATATATATATTTATAATTGTATGTAATATATATATATATATATATATATATATATATATATATATATATATATATATATATATATATATATATATTTATATATATAATATATATATATATATATATATTTTTATATATATCATATATATTATATATATATATATATATATATATATATATATATATATATATATATATATATATA
>NC_051396.1:6021138-6023638 GCF_015228065.2 Penaeus monodon
AAGTAAAAGGAGGAGGGACAAAGGGGAACTACGGTAAAAGCGAGGATAGAAGAGGCAAAAGGGCAGATCAAGGTTAAGTACAGGAGAAGGGGAGACATCACACAACAGCAACAACAGTGACAGCTATGAAATAATAATGATAATAATAATAGTAGCAGTAATAGTAGTAACAGTAGTAGTAGTAGTAAATAATAGCCGTAATAATAGCAGAAACAGTAGAAGGAATAATAATGATAATAATAATGATAATGTAATAATAACAACAACAACAAACACAACAAAACTACGATAAAAATATTATTATTATTATTAATAACCATAATAACACTAACAACAAAGATAAACATAACAACAACAATAATAACAGTAATAAGAACAACATTAAAACAGGTAAAACAACTTATTCATTTTTACTCTAGCATCGCCACGGTAATATAAAGCAAGCCAGAGGTGGATTCACTCAAACGCTCGGTTCATACAACTCCAATCCAAGGGATACTGACATAAAAAAGGACTACATACAGCTCGTTCACGTCAGTTACTAATAAATAAATAAATAAATAAATAAAATACAAATAGGATGTGAATGTGCAAAATACATGCAGGTCAACAAATGATATTAATATAAGTGGGAATTACTTAAAAGTAACACCAAGGCAATAGTGCAGTAAGATCACCCTAAAATATATTCCTTAAAGTGGTAACTAACATTTAGAAAGAAGAAAGCGACAGTAAAGCATAGTTTTATCACAAACAGTACACGATTATCTACGCGTAGATTTAAAAAAAAAAAAGTTAGCCAATGCATTGCGTTCAACCGATTTAAGGTCTCATTAATTTACGATTAAGAAAAGCCTTCTTAAATAAAGATAAAAAAAATACGAAGACGAACAGGTTCCTCCGCATTACAAAAATGAATGATTTTGAACTAGTAAGTAAAAGTAATTAATCTATAAGAGTAATAAGCACATCCCCATTCATAGTTAGGGAAAGCTTAATGCATGAATAAACACTCACACACACACAAAATCTTACTTTGCTTATTCGCCACTCTAGGGGTTCGAACCGCTCGAAGCAAAGTGAGAAAAGTCAACACATACACACACACACACACACACACAATAATACAACAATATTTAGTACATATTTCATATACTTGGTCTGACAACAAAAATGTGATACGTTGTTGTTTGTGTGAGCGGGAATCATGTCCAACGCGCTTGAGTGGCACCAGCTGGATTGCGTTTGGGTTCAGGATCACGATTCGGAATCAGTTATAGTGGGTATCGAGGGAACTGTTTGGGTAGCAAGGCGGAAGAGAGAAGGAGGGAGGCTAGAGCATGAGCATACGAGCCAAGGACGAACATTAAAAAAAAGGGCAAAGAGATTAAACGAAGGAAAGAACAAGAAAGAAAAGCGAAGAAATAAGGAGAAGCAGAAAACCAGGAGATAGGGTGAGTGTAAGATCCCAATGAGGTAATAGAAAGTGACAGAAAGGAATGAGGATGTGAGAAAAGGAATGAAAGTAGATAAGAGAGATGACAGACGGTGAGAAAGAAAGCAGAGAAAAATATAGGGCCTATATAAATATAAATATAAAGAAATTAATATCATAATCCTCCTTCCTCTCCTCCCTCCTCCTCTTCTCTCTCTCTCATATATAATATATTAATATATATATATATATATATCTATTATATATATATATATATATATATATATGTATATATATAGATAGAGAGAGAGAGAAAGCTGAAAAGGTGGGAGGATAAACAGAGGCAAAGGGGATGCTAAAGTAAAAGGAGATATAGGAGAGACAAAGGGAAGACGTAGCAAGAACGAGGATAAAAGGGACAGAGGGAAGGGATATGAAGGTTCAGGACGGATTTGTGTGTGTGTGTGGGGGGGGGGGGGGGGATTATCGGAGACCACATACAGGAACATTAATAATAATATGAAAGATAATAATAATATAGGCAATGATTACAGTAATAATGATGATGATAAGGATGATAATGATTATAATGATAATAATGATTATAATGATAACAATAATAATAATAATGATAATAAAATGAATAAATAATAAATAATATGATAATGATATAATAATAATGATATATAGTAAATGATATATAATAATAACATATATGATAACTAATAATTATATATATATAATAATGATAAAGATGATGAAGATGAGGATGAGAGAGAGAGAGAGAGAGGAAGGAGAGAGAAGAGAGAGAGAGAGAGAGAGAGAGAGATAGGGAGAGAGAGAGACAGGAGACTAGAGACACACAGAGATAGGAGAGAGAGGAGAGAGAGAGAGAGAGAGAGAGAGAGAGAGAGAGAAAGAAGAGAAGAAGAGGAGAGAAGAGAGAGAGAGAGAGAAGAGAGAGAAGAGAGAGAGAGAGAGAGAGAGAAGAGGGGATAGCAAAAGAGAGAGAGAGAGAGAGAGAGAGAGAGAGAAGGGAGAAGAGAGAGAGGAGAGAGAGAGAGA
>NC_051396.1:6128638-6131138 GCF_015228065.2 Penaeus monodon
AAGAACTGGTGGTTAGTGGGGGTTGGTGGGGATGTGCGTGGTACTCGTATGAATGGGGAATCGTGGAAGGCGAAGTTAGGGGAAAGGGAGGGAGAAAGAGAATGAGAGAAAGAGAGAGAGAGAGAGAGAGAGAGAGAGAGAGAGAGAGAGAGAGAGAGAGAGAGAGAGAGAGAAGAAAAGGTAGATGGGAAGCAGAATGAATGATAGAGAAGGAACAGTATTCGTTAGATCTCTAATCTTGTTTTGCTCCTCTGGTTTGGGCAAAGGCAATGCCTAGACACACACACGCACACACACACACACACACACACACACACACACACACACACACACACACACACACACACACACACACACACACACACACACACACAAACACACAAACACACACAAACAAACAACCCCCCCACACACAACCCCCCACACTCATACACACACACACACACGGATATCCATACAATGTGTATATTAATAATAAAAAACCTAATGATCACTGAATAATTTCCACCAAATAATTTTCCTTTGTAGCTCATCCTCCCAAGCGCTACAGGACGGGTTCCAGTCGATCGACCTTCTCCTTACCCTTTTCATAACACCAGCAAACCTTTAAAGTAAAATGAAGTATCCTTTAAATGCCAAAAAACAATAGAATGGGGACGAGAGAGAGGATTTACATAGATAGCTTTAGAGAGAGAAAAAAAAGGAAGGGAGGGGAAAAATCAGCGGAAACCTCCAGTGGTGGTTTAAATTTTCCTCCCTCAATAGGGCGGGAAATTCGGCCTCGTGCCTTTTTGTTTTTCTTTTCCTGTTTTTCCTTTTTTTTTGAATTGTTGTTTCGACAGTGTTTTCGTTAGTTTGTATAGAATAACATTCACGTTTTACTGCCTTTGTACTGCTTCCAGTGAATATTTGCTTTGGATTTGTGTTTTTGTATTTCTATCTATTAAAATTATCTTTTATTATTTTTATTATTTTATTTTTCTTTCATTTACATGTTCCAGTGGATTCAGGTAAAAAGTAAGTTAATTTTCCTTGCGGTAAAAAAACATGGTGAATGGATGGTCAGCGAGGATAAATGTATGTTCCCTTCCCCACCAAACAAAGAAAAAACAGTGATATTAAACAAATAAACAACAAAACAAAACAACACAAAACAAAATACTCTTCCATACTCACGAATCTCGTCGTCCACATCAGAGAGAAAATATTTCCCGTGCAAAACTTACTGGCCGTTTGAGCGGAATCCCTCCACATGGTACAAAGAATCGTATAATCTCATGAAAAAGAATTTTCTTCTTCTTCTTCTTCTTCTTCTTCTTCTTCCTGTTTTTATTGTTATTATTATTAATATTTCTTTTTCGTTTTTTTTTCGTTTTTTTAGACGAAAGATGCTTTTCTGGATTTCCCTGAACGGTTCATGGCTTCATGAGCATGATTCTGGTCCGAGGATGCAAGCCAGAAATTCTCGAGAGATATTTACAAACATGTGATGTATAAAATGTGTAAGAGGCTTATGGACTATATAGGAATTTGTTAATTTAGAAGTTCGTGGAAAGTAAATGAGAAAAGGGATTTACGTCCACTGTGGGAAAAGGGGATCATTAAAATCATGACAATGCAATCATGATAAATGTGGTAATAAAAGAATACTTTAACAATGATAATGATGATTAAATGCAACAAAACAATGATAGTGGTAATGATGATTTAGGAGATTATGATTGCTGATGATAATAACAATGGTGATAACAGAAGTAGAAGTCCCATTACTGTTAGCAGAAGTTAACAATGATAATAATGATGACGAGGATGATGATAACGATAATGATGATAATGATAAAAGTTATAATAGTGATGATAATTACAATGATCATGATGATAACAAAAACAACAAAACAACATTGCTAATCACAATACCAATAAAAAAAAAATAATTACCCCCTAAAAAAAAACCCACAACCAGGCATCCAGATACCTGCACTGCAACACCTGCAAGATATCAACATCAACGCCAAAGAAAAATGCAACGAGCAATAGCGTCTAACAGAAGCTTGAAAAGACGACTTTGCAATCTTATGGGACTTGCCAATACAGACAGATCGGCGAGATAAAAGGCGAACAAACCAGACATCGTTAGCAAGCTAGAAAAAAAGAATAAAAAAAAAGAAAGAAAGAAAGAAAAGAAAAGAACAAAAAAAATGTCGAAAAAGAGAGAAAGAAAAAGAAAAGAAAAGAAAAATGTCGTGTCCATCTCGACTAGAAGGAATATATCTTTAAATGTAAATAATAATAATTCATAATGATCAAAGTGAAAACGAATGTAATGATGTTTATAACAAGGATAAAGATGAAGATGAAGATTAATAGGACGATGACGATGAAGATAAAGATAAAGATAATGATGAAGATGAAGATGATGATGATGATGAAGACGAAGACGGTGACGATGACGATGATGATGGTGATGATGAGGATGATAAGGATAACAAAATCAATGAAG
>NC_051396.1:6146138-6148638 GCF_015228065.2 Penaeus monodon
GAGAGAATCCCTGGAATAATGCTGAATCAACACAAAGTCTATCTTCTCTTTGCGTGTAAAGTTTCCTTTCCTTTTCTCTCTTACATTCCTTTCTCTTCTCGAACCTTCGCTTTTCTTTCTTTGATTCTTGTTATACACACTAATATACACGCACAAACACAGGAGCGTGAATGTGTTATTTTTATGTGTGTGTGTGTGTGTGTGTGTGTGTGTGTTTGTGTGTGTGTGTGTGTGTGTGTGAGTGCGTGTTCGTGTGTGTATATAGATAAATAGAGAAACAGAAAAATAGATCAAAGGATAGATAGATAGATATCTAATTATTTACTATGTAGATAAATATATAGATAGATAGATAGCTATACAGACACATCGAAAAATAAATAAATATAGGTACAGATATAAAAATAGGTATCGATAAATATATAGATATAGATATGATAATAGATATCGAAAATATCGATACATATATAGACATAGATATAGATATAGATACAGATATACATATACATACCAATGCAGATACAGATATATGTATATATGTATATAGATAGATAGATATAGATAGATAGATAAATAGATAGATATATGCATATATATATATATATATATATATATATATAATATAATATAATATAATATATATAATATATATAATATGGGTTGTGTGTGTGTGTGTGTGTGTGTTGTGTTGTGTGTGTGTGTGTGTGTGTGTGTGTGTGTGTTGTGTGTATATATATAATATATATATATATATATATATATATATAATATATATATATATAATATATATATAATATATATACATATATATATATGCATATACAGAGAGAGAGAGAGAGAGAGAGAGAGAGAGAGAGAGAGAGATTGATATAGATATGGATAAAGATATAAAAACAACATACACATACACATCGATACATATAAAAAATCCAGACAAATTAAGATACTAATATCAATACAAATATAAATATAGACAGAGATACAAGCACAGACATAGATATACAAACCCTAAAAAAAAAACAAGTCCACATGGGAAAGTCTCATAAAAGTCGAGGTTCTTGACACCGTCTGTCGAGGCATTTCCACGCTCATCCTCCTAGATCTCAGGGCAGCGGGACGGAACCAGAAAACATTACGCGACCGAGGTGCCACGTATTCTATAGAACTTTTTAAAAGGAAAACTCTAGTCACCTTTTTCCTTGAGTGTTTTATTTATCTATTTTCTCTTTTTTCCTTTTTTTTCTTTTTTTTCTTATTTCAGGTATTCTTTAAGCATTATGATCTTTATTTTTCCCTAATTATTATTATTATCATTGTTATTATTGTTATCATTATCACTACTACTACTACTACTACTAGTACTATTACTACTACTACTACTACTACTACTATCATAATTGCAACTATTATTACCATTATTATCATAATTGTTATTATCATCATTATTATTATCAATATTTTCATGACTGTTATCATTATCAGCATTATTTTCATTATTATTATCATTATCATTATCATTATCATTATTATCATTATCATCATTAGTGATACTATTACTATTATTATCATCATTTTTTTTTTAATATAATGGGGTGATTCAGATGTTTTCGGGAAGGAGAAAGATATGAAAGGAAATACTTGATGAAATTGATGAAAGAATAGATGAAGTGAGAATCGAAGACAAGGAAATAAGGGGAAAAAGAGATTGTGGAAAAAGGGAGAAAAGGGGGATAGAGAGATAGATGAACTGATTGTTAAATAGAAAGATAGACAGATAGGTAGATAGATAGATGGATGGATGGATGGACAGATAGATAGCTAGATAGACAGATAGATAAACAGAGACAGAAAGCTCAGTAGATAGGTAGATAGGCGGTTTAGTTTTTTAAAAAAGTTTAGTTTGATTCAATTTCTTACAATGGATATTCTTGGTGTGACATAATGTCTGTTACCACTGGCGGCGAGGGTTTCGAACGCGGGTCAGCAAGATTGTTAGGCGAGGTCGTTACCGCTGCACCACACAGCACACAGACAGATAGCTAGATAGCTAGATAGTTAGATAGATAGATAGATAAACAAGAGACAGATAGATAGATAAACAAGAGACAGATAGATAATAAACAGAGATAGATAGATAGATAGCGCTGAATAAATGGAAAGATAGAGAAAAAGGAGAGAGAGAGAGATGTGAGGATGATGTAAAGAGGGAGACAGGGAGAGACACGGAATAAGGCAAGTTGCTAAACACATACAAAAGAAAATGTCTATAAGCTGTACTAAAGTTGTTAAACAATTTGCTAACGAGAGTACTAGGAGCCGAAAGGAAATGGCGTAATGACGCATTTCTTTTATGAAATTTGGAGAAAAAAAATCTTTATGGGGGATGACTACCTTAGAGAAAAATAATATAGGAAATTTAACAAATAGGAAGTGTTGTGCAAGGACTCCATTGCAGAGCTCAATAACATGAGATCATTTTAAAGTTATCAAGTCAAATTAA
>NC_051396.1:6168638-6171138 GCF_015228065.2 Penaeus monodon
TAGTGTTGTATATCACATACCCTGCAGCGGTTGCGATACAGCATACTTTGGGGAAACAGGCCGTGGTTTCAGCACCAGGATCAGCGAACATCGAGCTGACATCCGTCTCCATAGAACTTCCAACGCCATGGTGGTACATGTAGATGAAGCTGGACATCTACCGAACTGGAAGGATGCAGAAATAGTCCATGGAGGACGGAACAAACTAAAAAGAAAAAAATATGGAAGCAGCTTACATCGCGACGGAGAGTAATGTAAACACGGCATCGGGCAGGTTCAGATTATCCAAGGTCACAGCAACAATCCTACGAGCAACGAATAGGAGGTCACAGTCAGGTATTCTGTCAGCTCACGCCTGATATATATTTTCTATGTAATTTCTCTAATGTATGTATTTCTGACGAAGACGCAGTCGAAACTGGTCAAATACATCTCTTGTATTGTGAAGATATTCATTCTCATTCATACCTTATCTACATTTGTCAATATGAATACGGTTCATATATATATATATATATATATATATTATACAATATATATATATATATATAATATATATATATATATATATATATATTATATATATATAATATATATATATATATATATATATATTATATATATATATATATATATATATATATATATATATATATATATATATATATATATATATATTATATATATATATATATATATATATATATATATATATATATGTAAGGCCGCGATGGCCGACTCGGACTCAAGACTCAAGATCGGGCTCAAGACTGGCAATCTGAGTTCGAGGGTTCGAGTCACCGGCCGGCGCGTTGTTCCCAGGGAAGGAAATGATTACCTACAGGTGCACCGCCCATAGTCTGTAAAGCGGATAAATATGAGAGAATATTAAAGTATATACGGTATATATGTATATATGATATATTATTATTTATATGTATATATGTATATATGTATATATGTATATATGTAAATGTTAATTTATATGTATATATGTATAAAATTTATATTATATATGTATATATGTATATATATAATTATATATATTAATTATTATTATTTATTTATCTTTATATATATATATAATATATATATATATTATATTATATATAATATATATATATAATATATATATAATATATATATATAAATATATATAATATAATATAAACAGAATATATATATATTATATATATATATAGATATATATATATATATATATGTATATATATAAATCGGACCATATATATATATATATATATATATATATATATATATATATATATATATATATATATATATATATATATATATATATAAGAAACATGCACACAGTTGACACATGCATCAGATTAACAAATATGCGCCCATGCCAAGCCATGAAATAAAGTCAAACGGATTACTGTGCATATTTAAAAAAAGCACACCATAATCTCACACACCTCCATTGTTAACTATGATACCTTCGTTAACCACGTTTTGTGGACAGTCATGTTAGCCAAACGCCTCTTTCTAAACCACAGGCACTAAGCACGACTAATACTGGACAGGTGTGTTTACTCCCAACTTCTTTGAACATCCTACGAGACACACACATGTAACGAAGAGGTTTAAATAATATAATATGTATGTCTAGGTCTTCTTCGACGTTTCATAAAAGTTGCAGACATCTTTGAAAAAATGCTAAAAAGGCAAGAAAATGAAAAGAAAATAGATATGTTTTACGGGAGGGGCTAAGGAGAGAGCAAGGGGGAGGGGAGGATAACGAAAAATCTCTTTTGTCAAGGCTGTGAATGCTTCTCTCTTCGCTCTCTCTCTCTCTCTCTCTCTCTCTCTCCTCTCTCTCTCTCTCTCTCTCTCTCTCTCTCTCTCTCTCTCTTTCTCTCTCTCTCTTCCCTTGCTCTCCTCTTCCTCTACCTCCATCCCCCCTTCCTGTTATCCCTTCCTCCTCTTCTCCTATTCACTTCCCTCCTTCCCTTTATTCCCCTCCGTCCTTACTCCCTCTCCCTCATCCTTGCCCTCCCCTCATCCCCTCATCCTTCCCTCCCCTTCCCTCGGCCTTTCTCACCGCCGGGCGACTCCTATTGTCAAGGCAACAGACGATCTCAGAAGGAAAAAATGTACTCAAGAAGATTTTTATTCACTTCCCCCCGCCTTTCCCTAAGTAAATAATAGTTAGTAATGTTCATTCGACCTCTGTGAGTAATATGAGAGTGTAGAGCGGTTCACTAGACTCTGCTTGCAAGCTACCCACTTGTTATTCGGGGCAAGTCCTTACTTATCTTTGTGTTTGTTGGTTGCACTCTGTCGTCGACACACGAGCCTCAGCTTTTGAGCGACTCTCGTGAATTCGCGACTCAAAAGTTACAGCAGAAAAAAAGAAGAAAAAGAAACAAAGAAAGAAAGAAAGAAAAGAGATAATAAAGAAGAAGAAACATCCCTTCCAAAATACAGGGCGAAGTTCCATATTTACAACAATTCTTTTAAAAACTGTTATTAC
>NC_051396.1:6176138-6178638 GCF_015228065.2 Penaeus monodon
CGCCCTTGATGACATCAGAATTTCAATCCCTGACTAAAAGATATAAAAGGTATAATCCTATAATCAATAGTTTTATTGTAGAATAATATTTAAAAAAAGGAAGAGGAAAACAGGGCATTACATAAGTTTCACTCCCTATTATGTAATGTTGCAAACTTTGTGTTGGAATGAATGAAGAAAGAGGAACGAGAGAGAGAGAGAGAGAGAGAGAGAGAGAGAGAGAGAGAGAGAGAGAGAGAGAGAGAGAGAGAGAGAGAGAGAGAGAGAGAGAGAGAGAGAGAGAGAGAAAGGCGGAGGGGATCATTATCAGTAGCATAGCAATTCTTATTTCATACCATAGCATTGATTGGCTACGTTAGCTATGGAACATCTTTATACAACTTTATATCAAAAACGTCTGGGAAATCTGGTCTTTCGTATTAGTTTCTACATTAATCCTTATCAGTCTTACTATTGCTATTGTAGCAATTATTTTTACTAATCTTATTACGAGCCTTCTTATTGTCTTTACTATAACAAATACTGTTAAAATGAGGACATTGAGCTTAAGATGGAACGTGAGTTGAACGTAAGTTAGCTTATATCATTTTCACTTTTTGTTCATAGAGTATCTTCGCAAAATATGATTATGTGGCCAAACTTATTATAGTCTGCATTTATCAGTATTTCTTTTTTAAGTAAGCCTGACAATGGGGAGATACAGGCACCCCCCACCCCCGGCGTCTTAAAAACGACCCTAAGAACGAGCATCACCATTTTGCATTGTTTAAGAAATATGAACTTTTTTTTTATCAGCCACGTCACTTTTCAGTTCACAAAAAAAATGGAAAAAGACGAAAGTTACAAACAAAATAAGACAAAAATCGATCACAAGCGCCTTTGAAAGAATTCCCACGATTTCACTTCGAAATTGGCTGACCTTTTCTCATTCTTTGGAAACTTGATTTCATGCGATTGTTTCCCTCGGAGGAATATAATATCCGAATTTCAGATTGACCAATCCGCAGAATTCCATCGTTGCTTCTTTGATATGGAAATCGATTTAGAGACGAAGATATCTGATTTTATTTATTGATTGATTTTATATATATATAATTTTGTTATTGTTGACATTATCGTTAAATAGATAGGTTATTAAGATAATGTTCTAGCTATTATCACTGGACTCGTTTTAGAATTGCGCTGTTATCATTTCTTTGTCATTCATTTTCTCAGTACTCATAATTTTACTGTAGAGGTTGCAATCATTATAGGTTTGAGTTCTTATATATAAAGGATCTTAACGCAATCTAAAACTAGTATATAATTCAATATCAAGAACTGTCTAAATTATATAGTCTTCATCACTACTTTCTACCCCTCCCCCCCTCTCTCTCTCTCTCTCTCTCTCTCTCTCTCTCTCTCTCTCTCTCTCTCTCTCTCTCTCTCTCTCTCTCTCGTCCGTCAACCCGTAATTCCCTCCATTGATTGCACTCAGTCAAGTTTTTTTCAACGGCCGTATCAGTTTCTGATACTGGGGAAGAGAAAGGGAGAAAAAGTATAGAAAATATAGAGGAACGAGTGTCGGCTTGCGTAGGCGGTTGGGGTGGGCAGGCAGGGGGGAGGGTAAAGGGTAAAGGAGAGGAAGAGATAGAGAGAAAGATACAACAAACACATACACACACATACGCACGCACGCACGCATGCACGCAATCCCCCCCCTCTCTCTTTCTCTTTCTCTCTCTCTCTCTCTCTCTCTCTCTCACACACACACACACACACAGCACACACACACACACACACACACACACACACACACACACACACACACACACACACACACACACACACACAGTAAAAGAGATAGATAGATAGATAGATAGATAGAGAGAGAGAGAGAGAGAGAGAGAGAGAGAGAGAGAGAGAGAGAGAGAGAGAGAGAGATAATCGAAGTCTATGAGGAAGGGAGGTTCGCTTCTCCAACCATGTGTGCAGACAGTTGAACATATTGTATCTGAGCGAAACATATAACTTGTATTGATAAGCAATGTAACAGCCGCTATATATTGGCCAGGACTCCAGGGTTGCGGGAACCTTCCTTTCCTGTGGGCGGTTCTTCTCTCTGCATGCTATTTTTACACGTATTTCACGGAAACTCGAAAAAAGATGGGGAAAAAAGTCTTCACGAGGGTTTCTTTCAGCAAAGTAAAAACGCAACTACGACTAAAAAAAAAGAAAAAAGAAACATCGAACATGCATGTTTAGCGTTCATAGAGCCAACATACGAATCTATACGGAACCAAAGATTTTTGACCATCGAGCGCTGCATATTCGCAACAATGAAACGAAACTTCTAACAAGGCAACGCAAAATATCACCGCTAGTATATCAACAGCTCCGTGAGACTGTTGCAACACCTGTCCTTTCAATATTATTCCACTCGGACGTGCAACGATGGCGCATGCAATGTCGAGGTCGATGGTGTCAATATGTTTCCCACCTGGACGGACTTTGACGGAAT
>NC_051396.1:6181138-6183638 GCF_015228065.2 Penaeus monodon
TTTTTTTTTCTTCTTCTTCTTTTCTTTTTTTTTTTTATTACTGGTAGGATTACCATGTAGGAATGAGCCCCGCGATGCAACTCTATAGCAGGAGAGACCCTTACTTTCTCTATTTTTTTACCACGATTTACTTACGAAAAACGAACAAAGACGTTTATATAGATTTAACACAACGATGTGACGAGAGTATGACTGAGTTTAGAGGTAGAAATTTGTCAAAACAAACAACAACTATGAACAGGAAAAAGATAAATACAAAGAAAAATTGAACAAAGAATGACAAGTGTGATGAATCGTAAATCAGGTGACGAGAAACGAGCATGTAAGTGACCACGGCTCCTTGTACTAGAAAACGCCTCCTTGTACTAGAAAACGCCTCCTTGTACTAGAAAACGCCTCCTTGTACTAGAAAACGCCTCCTTGTACTAGAAAACGCCTCCTTGTACTAGAAAACGCCTCCTTGTACTAGAAAACGCCTCCTTGTACTAGAAAACGCCTCCTTGTACTAGAAAACGCCTCCTTGTACTAGAAAACGCCTCCTTGTACTAGAATTACGTATCCCATTAATGTCTTACAGGAAATACAAGGAAAGTTTGTTATTGCATGACGCTGGTATTGTAAATAGCTCATCAAATAATTCAGTAATACAAAATGCACTATTGATTACGTATCATACTCCAATGCATCTTCACAAAATCTTTATCTGGGCACTCTATTCATGTAGTCTTGAAGATGGCATTTCTACCGGTTAATTACCTTCTGAAAAATGTGCCTTTACAACTTTCTGCGTTTGTTTATCTTCTTCTGGGTCTCCCCCCCCTCAGGATACCTCGGCCTAATACAAACACTACCGGAAGTGCCTCTGCATATTGAATATTAAATAGTGAGATACTTTGCCTTGATTATTTTGCTAGTCATAACATGTCGCTATTGTTTTTTTAATTCGTATCATTGTTGCAATTTTTTTTATTCTATTACTGTAAATTCAATTATTATTTAAATTCTTCTTAAAATATTTGATAAAAATGAGTGAATGACGTTATCATTTTATGCTTTGTCATTCTATTCTTGAGCATTCAGCCCTTCACTTCCAGATGTCTTTCTTTTGAGAATTAAGAACATGTAAGCTCTGAAAAGAAAAAGATGTCTTTGACTTGGAAATTAAACAAACAGATGCATTGCCATCTCTTTTCGTAACCTAGAAATTTACTAAACATTTTTATTTCTTCATTCGTATTTTTATCAGGATTGAGCAGGTGGTAATCGAATATAAAATCGGCGGTAGTGGTAACATTTCCCCTTATTCTATGTACAAACTTCGCTGTAGTTTAGTGTCAGCTTAGGAAGCTTTGCCTACTACAAGATATTACCTTTCATTTTATATTTCTAAATAACTCTAATGTAAATTGATAACAAGTCGACAGTTTCATACGCAAATCAAAATCGAAGCAAGCCGTTTCTCAGGATGCTTCATAATTTTGCTTTATTTTCACTTCAGTGATTTTCATATCAAACAGTTAGGGCAATATCAAATTAAGTCTATATAACGACGAGAAAGTGAAGTCTAATAAGTCTAAAAAAACTACCTGTTGATTAATAATTAGAAAAAATTTGCTATGTATATTAATTTACTAAGATATTAAACGTGTCACTCCCACACAGACTGGCCAGAGACAATTCAAAGTTTCATAAGTCTACGTGTAAATGATACGTGCTAACTGTAATTATTGCCTCCTCCAGAAACCATGTGCATCCGTGGCAGGACAGAGGGGCCGAGAGAGAGAGAGAGCGAGAGAGAGAGAGAGAGAGAGAGAGAGAGGAAAAGAGGAAGGGAGAAAGAAAGAGAGAGACAGGCACAGAGAGGGGACTAGAGAGGAAGAGAGAGAGAGAGATAGTCAGACAGACAGGGGGGAGGGCTACTCAGACAGAGAGAGAGAGAGAGATGGGGGGGGGGCAGAGAGAAGAGAGAGAGAGACAGACAGACAGACAGACAGACAGACAGATAGACAGACAGACAGAGGGGGGGGTGGAGGGAGGGAGAGACAGAGAGAGGGAAGTGGGCGGTGAGGGGGGGGTCCGAGAGGAGAGAGAGAGAGAGAGAGAGAGAGAGAGGAGGGGGTTTGGACTAGACTAGCAATAAGTGGATAAGTGGAGCGAGCAAGGTTGTCTGCTCATGACAAATGTGATAATTAGAAACCGTATTTGGTGTGTTCAACTTTGCATACTAAATATTATGAGGATGATGAGTTATTCCGAAAGTAAAGGTTACGACGCAGTGGTTAAGATTGCGATAAGATAAGTAAATGAGGTTGGAGAGATGATGCCATTCTGTTATATTATGGTAAATGAGAAAAAAAAATTGTGCAAGACTAAACCATATTTTATTCTCAGGATTTATTAGCTCATTTAACAGTAAAATCATATATTCCTCACGTGTTCAAAGTAAAATAAGGGCATTACTAAACGAAAACGTACTTAAGGTTACCTACCGTAGATTTTC
>NC_051396.1:6201138-6203638 GCF_015228065.2 Penaeus monodon
TTAGACCAACTAAAGTAATGCAGGGATCTGTGAATGATTTCCCGGTGTATTCAAGACGTTGATCACTTCACCTCACGAATTCCCTTTTCAGCAAAAGCATCTATTCCAAAGAGTAACGGGCAGTGCCGTCGACCTCCAGAGCCAATATGGTCTGATGAATGCCAAAAAGATATCAGAGCAAGAAAAGCTGAACTAATGTAGCTGAAAAGATGACCCAGCGGCCATTACAAAAGGGCACAAGCCAGACGGACGTCATGAGACAGTGTCTCCTCGATTAACTCCGGGACTCCCTTAGCATGGGTATGGGACAAGGTACGCAAGGTCGTTGGAAAGAGCACATCCATGTCACCACCTGCTCTGAAGATAGATGGCATAATCCTAACTGACAAAAAAGACGTTGCATATGAGCTAGACAGATCCATGAGAGAGATATCCTCTAGAGCATCTTACACTGCCCAATTCTCCACCTTTTAGTTGAACAGAAACAACGTCCAGAACTTCCATACTTGTCATTTTTATAGCTTTGCTATAAGACTGCCCCTGGAGGTGATGGTATTCTAAACCAAATAATATCTCACTTATCGAATAGCTCCCAAAATTTCCTGTTGGACCTTTTTAATGGGATCTGTAAGGAGGGCACAGAGCTATCCACATAGAAAGAAACTATAATCATTCCTATTACGAAAGACAGCAAGGATGCTTTCATACTAGAGAATTACAGAATAATTTCTTTCACCAGCTGCACCTGCAAGCTAATGAAAATAGTAAACTTCAAATTGACATGGCTGCTAGAAAAGGAAAACATGCTGACCCCATATCAATGTGGATTTAGGAAACTGAGATCGACCACCGATGCCATTATTAGGATGGAGACTGCTACACAGAGTTCCTTCACACAGAGACATCACATGTTGGCAGTCTTTTTTGACCTTGAAAAGGCTTATGATACTACATGGAAGCAGGGCATGCTCATAAGGCTGTATGACATTGGTTTGAGAGGAGTATTACCTGCGTTTATACAAAACTTCCTTGCTGATGGGAAGTTTAGCTTCTCTAACACGGAAAATCAGCTGGAAGTGGTCTCACAAGGAAATATCTTATGTGTGACCCTGTTTGACATTATTAATGACATCGTAAAGGTCATTCCAAGCGCTATCTCGTATAGTCTGTATGTAGATGACTTCACACTGTACTGCTCGGGAGGAAGCTTACAGGATGTGCAAGGACACATGCAGACTGCAGTAAATCACGTTGTGCAATAGGCACGATGGGTTCTAATTCTCTCCAAGTAAGACCATGCAATGCATTTTCACGTTGTGCAATAGGCACGATGGGTTCTAAGTCTCTACAAGTAAGACCATGCAATGCATTTTCCCCATAGAGGAAAGTTCCGCCCCTCCCTCTATTTAGGAGAAAACTCATTGCGTTTTGTCGAAGTACCTGAGTTTAATTTTTGATTCGAGGCTTATATTAAATAGTTTAAGGTATTTCATGGATTCTTTTTCAACTGTCTTGAGGTGCAGACCACACAATCTTCTACATCTTTACCAAGCACTTATTATTATTTTACTATGGATGTGTGGCTTATTCATCAAAATGAAGCTCTGTGAATCTGTATAGGGGCTGTGAAACCCCTGTATACTGAGTGGAGGACTACATAAACTTGATTTACTACACGAGACTACAAAGGATTCTGGCATCTACATCCAGATCAGTTTTAACCCCCCTGAGGACAGCCGGTCCTATGGTAGAAGGAGGGATTTTGTGGAAGATCTGAATTTGAGTATCTCCAACGTTCTAGTTGTTGGAACTCCCCAGTCTAGTCGAACTGATTTGGTCGGTAAATAAAGGAGCTATCCAAAGCAGAAATCAGTGAGAGATTTCTTCAACATAACTTCTAAGTACCGATGATCAGATGCAATATATACAGATGGTTCGAAATCGGAAAACGCTGTGGACTTTGCAGCATCAAGCAGGAAGACTGCAGTTGAAGTCATTCTTTGACAACCTCAATCCTCACTGCAGAGTTACACGCCATCCTTCCAGCAATCAAAATGACCAGAGATTTTAGGAACTATTCTGTTGTAATAATCTGCGACTCTAGTAGTGTCTTGCAAGCAATCAAGAGATTAACCTCATCACACCACGTGGTAAGGGAGATTCAAGACTGGCTTACACTGATGTCAGCACTTAAGATGTGTTAACAAGGCTGAGAATCGAACACATAAGACTGACTCATGGGCTGATGATGGCTAAATGTGCAGCACGTTGTGAGTGATGCCAAGAGCCATTAACGGTCGCACATGTAGTGTAAAGATGTGCAACATTCTCAGACCAAAGACGTATGAACTTATTCCTCCATATACACTGAAAAAATGTATTGGGAAATGTAACATAGATCTCATTATTTTCCTAAAGAAGACTAATATTTTTAACAAAATTTGATTAAACATGATATTTATGTAATAGTTATATATTTATAAAACATATAATCTATGCT
>NC_051396.1:6222979-6230479 GCF_015228065.2 Penaeus monodon
GGTTGTCTCCAAAGTGGGGGTCCCTTGCTTGAAGCGCCCATCAAAACGGCCTTGGTTGTAAAAATTGGGGAGAAATACCAAAAATTTAAATCTGTATACATTTTTCAGTAAAAAATACCCAAAAGCAGTCAGTCATTTTTTTCCCGGTTTTTTTTTACTATTTTTGGCGGGTTTTTAGTTTCACATATGTCAACAACCAGTCATGGTTCCCTTAATTGCGGGTGCTATTTTCATCTTAGCAGCGGCAGCAAAAGGTTCTTGCACCAAAATAACTCATTATATTTTTTCCCGGTTTTTAAATATGTAAATAGTGTTTTATTAGGGGAAAACTGTACTTCTGTTTATACCCTCTAATTTTACGAATTAAGATTCACAAAAAACTATAACTTTAGTTTGATTTCATTAAGATGGTGTCGTAAACAAAAAATATTTTTTAAAATTTTTAAAAATTGTTTGCTTTGTTCCATTTTCTAAAAAACAGTCCTTCGGTTTTTGTGCAGATGCCCCGGGGGGGTTGTTGGCCCACTGGCCGGCCCCACAATGGGCCGGATGGCCGTGGCGCTGCACCCTTCCCCCCCCCTTGTTATAACATCGATTTTTGTTTTTCTTTTAGCGCTATTTAAAATAGGGTTCAGACCAATAAAAGTAATTTTAATTTGGGCCTTTTGGCAGCGGGCGTGACGTCATTCGTCAATGGGCGGGATCCCCGCAGTCCTTCGGTCCCCCCTCCCTGGGGTAGGGACGGTTCCCCTCGGCTGGCCAGGAGGGAGGGGGGGGGGGGTTATTCAAGAGTATCAGTTTTGGCCCGAAAACCCCCTCTGTGGGGATAAATCACCTTTTTATTTTCCCTTTTTGTGCAACCCTTTTGTATTTCGGGGGCCTCTCACCCCACCCCCTGGGCCGGGGGAAAATTCGGGGTGGTAAAGTCACAAAAGGCCTTCCCGCACGGGGTTTGGGGGTTGGGAGGGCCGGCGTCATGCGTTTGGGCTGGTACCCAGGGGGGGGGGGAGGGGAAAAGGGCAGGGAGGGGGGTGCACCCCCTGCCAAACAGTTACCCTCATCCCAACCTAAGCAGGGTGGGACAAAGACGGTGCATCTGCAGCCTTTTCCCCTTTTGCCCACTGAGAGGACACCCCCTGTCAGTATTTTGTTAACCTCATGTTGTTACACCCTCCCCTTCCCCTTTGCGGTCCCTTTAGCTATATGGCCATTTCCCCATGAAATTATAGCAGAGCACAGGGGGCCTTTCAAGGGCCATCTGGTAGGGGGCAGTATTTTCCCAAAAAAGGGGTATGACTTGGAGGGGGTTGTTTCCCCCTTCTATATATATGGATGGGGGTTAAAGTGGTTCCCCCATCCTTTTTGCACTTTATGGCCTTTGTAAAACCCGGAAAGTGCATCGCATTTTGAAGATCGAGACCTTGTTGTGTGTGTAAACCGGGTTTTTTGTCATTTTTTTTCTTTTTCGGGGGTTTCATAAAATAGTCTAAAGGCTTACCTCCAATTAACCTTTTCAAAAGGGTTTTGCAATATTTTTCTGCTGAGAGCAAGGACATACCCTTTAGGGTTTGAGGGAGGTGTCCCCTCGCAACGGTCGAAGGGATACCCCCCATTTCTGAGGTGGGTTGCTGGGTTTTTAAACCCCTTTTTTTTTTTCGCGTTTTGTTTGCCTTTTCGTGAAGGCGAGGGGAAATAATTTTCCCTTTTGGTCCCGGTGGCATCTTCCGGGGCCATTGTCGGGCTTTTTTTTTTTTTTTTTTTAACTTTCGACTTCACAAATGTAAAAACCGTCATTCCCTCCTTCCATCCCCCACCGGGGGCCCCGGCATCCCCTTTTCAGCGCTGCCGTTCCAGGGGAAATGGATTCACTATCGCTAAACCCACAATTAAGCGAAATTTTTAAAAGCCACGAGGGTCCTCCCCCTCAGTGGTTAAAAATTGGCGGTTTACCCCCATCGTGGGGGTTGCCCGGGTACCCCGGGGCCCCCCCGGGCCTCCCCTGCCTTGTGCCAGGTGATTTTATACCGCCCAGGAAAAAATGGCACTCAATCCAACTTTTTACTACTTGACACTCGGTAGGGGAATTATTTAAAATTTCCCCTTTTACAACAAAATTTTATCACATCACTATTTCTCATGCACTAAGTTGCCGGTTATACGAGCCCCAAAAATTCTCCTTGTAAATTTCCTCGTATTAACGCCAGAGATTCGTGTATGGGGGGACAAAGGCACTGGGCACGGGCACCAACGACCTCTCTTATGAGGTCATTTTTGTACGGGTTGCTTGGGCCCCAAAACCCCCAACCAAAATTTGGAAATGTGCAAAATCCCCAGAGATGTTAAAGTGTCTTTTATGATTCAGTGTTTTGGGTCGTCTATTTTTTCAATAAATGTCGTGAACAGCACAATGTTTTCCTCAAAAACTGACATTGAGGGCCCTGCTAGGGGGCCCCAGGGGCCTTCTTCTACTTCTGAACTGACTTACCATTTGGGGGCTTTTTAATTTTTTTTGGGGCCTGTCGCAAACTTGTTCCAGAGCTCAATAGTTTCCCCTTTTTCCCCCAAATCGATTTTTCACCCATTTTTTGGGATTTTGTCCGGGCCCCTCGTTTTTGGTGGTTTTCCATTTGCTTAAAAGGGTTTGCCTGACTTCCGGGGGGGGCAAATGCTTTTTTCCCTGAAATTTAAAGGGTTCATTTTTAACACGCTAAAACACGTTGGTACCCCAATGTTGAAATCAAATTTTTTCCCCTCTGATTATTTTTTATGACTTTTCCCAAACGAAAATTTAAACCCACCCTCGTAAACCCCCCATACTTTTTATGGTGGTGTGTGTGTGTCTGTGTGTGTGTGTGTGTTTTGTGTGTGTGTGTGTGTGTCCCGTGTGTTTGTGTGTGGGGTGTTGTGTATTTTAATAATATATATAAAATATTTTATATATATATATTATAATATTTATTATATATTATACACACTTTTTTGAATATATATCCCAACCCATTTGTGTATGTATATTTTATATATAATAAAATATATTATATATAATATATATAATATAAAATATAGTTTAATAAGATAGTAGATGGATAGATAATTAGATAGATAGATAATAGATAACAGATACCCATTTGTGTGTGTGTGTGTGTGTGTTTTGTGTGTATTGTCTCTGTGTGTAGTGTTTGTGTACGAGAGCGTAATACAGTGATTTTTTCATTAATGGAGGGTTTTCCCTCATAAAAGGGAAAAACTGGGGCCGGGGGACAGGGGGTCTTTTTCACAAAATCTCCCTCCACCTGAACTGGGATGCCAATGTTTAACAACTTTCATATGAGGGGGGCATCCCCCTTGGGTGAGTTGTTTCCCTTTTCTTTCCTTTTCAAACCTTATTGCACCGTTTGTAACAAAAAAATTGTTTTGGGTTTAAAAGACGGGAAAATAAAACACATGACCTATAGAGAGGGTGTATCATTTTTGCTTTATATGGTGTATATGTTTATTTTTAAAATATATATATATATAAAATATATATATATATATTTTATAATATTTATATATATAATTTTATATAAAATTATTATATATATATATACATATTGTTTTGGGTGTGTGTGTGGTATACATACACATATAATTGCAAACTTTTTGAAAATTGTTTATTTTGTCTAATTCTCAATGCAATCCACCAGGGGGAAAATCCCTTTTCAGGGAATTTTTTTTCCCCTTGAAAAAAAAAGGAGTAGACCGAAAACAATGCTTTAGAACGTATAAAAAAAAGGGGAAAAAGAGAAACCCACTATAAAAAGGGAAAAACTTGAAAGTAACATAAATCCCAGGTACTTGTTTTCGGCCGGGGGAAGCTCAGGCCCCCCGCTCCCCTTTTAATACAGCAGAAAAGGAGAAAGCCTCAAGCTTTGGAATAGCTAGTCGCTTTTCCGAACTTTGCCCTGTTGCAGGGGGCCAAACACGGACCGTTAACGAAGTCTTTGTGAGGCAGGGAAGATTATTGCTTAGCTGAAAATACACACCGCAAAAGGAAAAAGGGCCCAAAAAAGGAGTGTTTTACAGATCGGGGGAAACGCTGGCATAAGCAAAGAGAAAGAGATAGGGAAATGTACTGCGTTTTGGGGTGAATGGATATTAAAAGGAAGGGGTTGACGTATGTGAAAAAAACGAAAGCTTGAATACGTAATATAGACAAAAGCGCAGATTTGAATTTAACAAATAGGATAACCCAATTTGATTTTAGGTCCTTTAAATCAAAAACCCCCAAAAATAAGTGGGGAGGGCATGCAAGCGTTTTTTGAAACCCCAATTTCATGCGCTTTGAAACAGGACGGGAAAAATCATTAGTGATAATTTTCAAAAAATTTGATTTTGGGTTTTCCGCTACTTTGATTTCAAATTTTACCGGGCCAAAAAGGCGGGAGTCACTTTTGATGATCACATAAAATTTCAAAATTTTTTTTTTTTTTTATCAAAAAATTTCCCGAAAATGAGGGAAAAAAAATTTGACAGGATGTTGGGCCTGTGAAAATAACTCCCTAGTGACCAGGACAGAAATTATTTTTAAAAATCAGAGTAAAAATGCCGCCATGGAAAAAAAAGAAAAAAGAATTAAAATCCTTGTGATCGGTGATGGCTCGTACAGGGGGGTTCCCAAAACCCTAGGGAAAAAGATCAATTTGTACAAAAATTTTTCTCTGTCGCCCCTGTTTCCCTAAACTAAACTACATCTGGTGTTTTTTTATCACACCTCACGAAACGTGGGGAAGTGCCGCTCAAGGCGAAAATCGACAGCTTTGAGAAAATTTTCGCGGGTTCCCCTGAAGCGCCATTAAACCGGAACGAAACCCTCCCCCCTTGGTCGTGTCTCCCCAGCGGGGATGACCCGGGCCCTTGGTATCTGCCGGGTTTTTTGAGCGAGGAGCACGCCCCACGTTGCCATCCCCCACGCACAAAGGGGAAACCGTACCAGATCCAAAACTTACGCACTTTCATATACATATACACATATACATACATACATGGTCTTTCTTAACTCATTTTCCCGGTTTGGAAAAATTGAGTAAAGGGGAGAAAAAAGAGAAGGAGGGAGGAGAGAGAGAGAGAGAGGGGAGGGGAGAAGAAGAGAGGAGAGAGGGAAAAGAGAGAAGAGAGAGAGGATCGAAGACAGACAGAAAGACAGACAGACGACAAAACAGACACACAGACAAAACAGACGGGACAGACGATAGACAAAAAGAAAGAGAGAGAGGGGTAGGACAGAAAGAAAAAAAATGAAAGAGATAGGGAAAAGGGAGAGGGGAAGGGAGGGGGGAAGGAAAAGAAAGGGGGAAAAGAAGAGAGAAAAAGGGGGGAGAAAGAAAGAGAAAGGGAAAAGAGAGAGAAAAGAGAGAGGGGGGGGGAAAAGAAAGAAAAAGGGGAAAGACGGGAAAAAAAAAAAAGAGAGAAAGAAAAAGAGGGGGAGAGAGAGAAGAGAGGAGAGAGAGAGAGGAAGGGGAGAGAAGAAAAGACGACAGACAGACAGACAGACAGGCCCAATAGATAGATAGATAGATAGACAGATAGATAGAAAGAGAGAGAAAAGGGAAAGACAGAGGAAGAAGGACGGGCCCGACAGGGAAGAGACAGAAGACAACGGGCAAAACAATAGGAAGAGATAGAGGGGAGGAGAAAAGGAAGAGAGAGGGGGAGGAGAGAGAGAGAGAGAAGAGAGAAGCGAAAGAGGAGAAAGAGGAGAGAGAGAGGGGAGAGAGGCAATGACAGACAACGGGGACAACAGCCCGACGGGACAGAAAAAAAAGAAAGAAAGAAAAAAGAGAAAAAGAGAGAGAAAAGAGAATACAGAAAGAAAGAGGAGACGGGAAAAGACAGAAAAAAGGGGGAGAGAAAGGGAAAACCCCACAGAGAGGGAAAAATGAAAGAAAGAGAAAGGGGAGAGAAAAGAGAGAGAGAAAAGAGAGAGAGAGAAAAGAGAAAGAGAGAGGAGAAAAGGAGAGGAGAGGGAGAGAGAGAGAGAAAAGAAAAGAGGGAGAGAGAGAGAGAAACAGGGGACAAAAGAAAAGACCGTCAGGACCAGACAATGACAGAAAGAAAAAAAAGAAAGAAAGGGAAAGGGGAGAGAGGGGACAGGAAGAGAGAAGAGAAGAGAGGGGAGGAGAGAGAGGAGAGAGGGGAGGGGGAGAGAGAGAGAGGGAGAGAGAGAAAAATAGATAGATATATAGAGAGATAGATAAAGAGAGGAGAGAGGGGAGAAAAGATAGAGAGAGAGAAAGGAGAGAGAGGAGAGAGAGGGGGGAAAGGGGAAGAGAGGGGGAAAGAAAGAGAAGAGAGAGAGGAAGAGGAGAGTTTAAAGGGGAGAGAGGGGGCAAAAAATGACAAGGGAAAACCGCACATTTCACCCCCTTTGGCTAATTCAAAACACCCCCCCCCTGTAAGAGCAGCCAAAAGTTTTTGGGGAAAAACGTTTTTAAATCGACAGCCGAGGCACATCCTGCGGGTTTTTCCCAAAATAGGGAAAACGAAACCCCAAAGTTTTTCCCGAACGAGGTGAGAAGATTTGAAACCGCTGTCAGGGTCCTGCCCTTCTGCTCCAAAATTTTGGGCCGTAAAAATCTTGCGACCCCAAATTTTTTTTAAAAAATTAAAAGCCACCTTTGGGGCAGACCATATACATATATCCTTATACTTTACAAGTATAAGTATACAATTTGTTTTTAAAATGCCGCGGTTTTTTTGTATTGCATAAAAATTTTTTTTCAAATTTTCTTCTTTCTTTCTTTTTAGGACGAAGGAAAATTCAGGGGGGAACTGTCGGGGGTTTTTCTTCTAAACCCCAATGTGAAAAAAGGGAGGGGTTTTTTTTTTTTGAAGGAGCGTTTGCATGTGTTTTGAAAAAAAAAAATTTTAAATTTATAAACGGGTTTTCCCAAAGGGAACGAGAAAAAAAAAAACTTCCCAAAAAAAAACGTGGGGTTTTTTTTTGACTCCAAAAAAAAGAAGGGAAAAATGTGTAGGGGGTGTTGCTATAAAGCCCTTAGATCTATTCGTTTTCCTATTCATTCAGGGCCCCTTTCATCTCCCAATTTTCTAATTTTCCTTTGTCTGTTCGTTTTTATTTAATAAACTATTTAATAATTTTTTCAATTAAATAGCAAGTATCATATTTTCATTTTTTTTGTAAATTTAGTATTAAATTTTTTTTCACATATGGGGGTAAAAGGGGGTTAATCTATTTTCGTTAAAAGTGTTTTTCCCTTTCAGCCAGGTTTTTTAAATTTTAATTTTTTAAAAAAAAAATTTTATTTTTTGGGAAACCCCCTTTTTTGGGCCAAAAAAAATCCCTTCTGAGGGCCCAAAAATCTCCATTTTTTCCCCCCCCAAAAAAAAAATTTTTTTATAAAGGGAAAATTTTTCATTTCAGGGGGATTTTTTTTTTTTTTATAGGGGTTTAGATATATTGGCGCGCCTATTACTTTTCTATTTAAAATTGCCCCATGG
>NC_051396.1:6235479-6274296 GCF_015228065.2 Penaeus monodon
ATTTTTAACAGGCTGCCGTAGTACCCCCAAAACCGGGCCGAGCCGGGCCCATGTGTTAGGGACAAAGGAATTTGAGTGCAAAAGATAAAAAGTTTTTTTTGTGTGTATTTAAGGATATACGATTTTACTTGTTATATGTCGCCCATTTTTCCCGATGCATGAATCCCGTATGAAAGGGCATTGTCTATCGATTGCAAACATCATCTCATAGAACATAAAAGAATGACGTGAAACTGGAAATTTTAATACACGAACCTTCTCGTGATTCACTTTTCCAGCATCGGTTTCCGGACTTGGCAGTCAGATGTCTGTCGTGGCCTTCAATAAAATTTTCCAAATCTACTTTTGCATTCCTTATAGAATAGAACAGTGGGCTGTTTTTTTAATACAAGTGAGATCAAAAGTATGTATCAATTCTTTCGGGGATGTTTCCAATTCCTTCCTTTAATTTTTTAACGCTTTGTCTTTAAGGTTTTCTGGTATTGACTCGTATCCTCAGTGGACTGATAAATGTAGCTGCGTTTCCTTTTGGTTTCGACTCCCCTGGGGGCGTTGCTTTGCTCTTTCCGTCGGGATTCCCGGAATAGAACTAGATATTAAAAATGATATGATAATAACAAAGATCACATAGGTTTATCGTATCTTCTGAAAAACATATAATCGGGATTCCCAAAAGGAAAACCCTTGCATCATTCAAATATTTAGAAAAGGGGAACAACAGTTTTCACAAAACAGGACAAATTTTTAACATGTTGTAATAAAGGGGGGGGGTGTGTTGGTGTGTGTGTTTTGGGTGTGTGTGTGTGGTGTGTGTGTGTTGTTCCCATGCCTTATGTCAGGGTATTTCCTACATTCTTTACATACAGATTTGGGGTTTTAAAAACCCCTTGGGGGGGGGGGATGAGGTAGATAAATAAAATCCAGTTTTTTAGATGGCAAGTATTCAAAAAAACTTTCCTAAGTTTTTTTTCTCTGAAAGTGTGTGCGTGTGTTCTTATGTGCGAGTAAGTGTGGTTATTGCCTATGTGTTCACAGCGCACATAGGGGAAAAACCTTTTAACAGGCTTGCATAAACTCCGATTTAAATCTTCTTCAGAGAAATGATATCACGCCCGGAATTATGCTAATTGCACAGTGTGGCAAAAGAATTTTCCTTTTTTGCAACTGCAGAAATTTGCTCCTTTTATAAAAACTACTTATTCAAATTATTCACACAAAAGCTTTGGGTAACGTGAAAGGCCAGGGTTTTCATAAAGGGAAAATTTCCTCAAAAAGACGTTTTTACCCCTTGGGTCCTTTTGTGCGGTTTTCCCTTGAGACTTCATTTGCTCTTTTCTCGGAGGTGGACATAAATTTAGATTAGAAAAAAAATACTAAAATAGGAACATGATTTTATATTTGTAGATAAGGGCTATGAATATAAAAAATATTTTCCAAATATATACGAAACACACACACGCCCCCGCACCCCGCATGCAAAAACACACCACACACACCACACACACACACACAACCACACACCCCAAAACCACCCACAAAACACACACACCACACACACACAAATATATCAGAAGCCAGTGGCAGCCCATTCCTCAGGCAACCAGTACCTGCTACCTTGCCCTGAAAGGGTTTTCCTCACCAATGTTCCCACAGTCCAAATTACCTTCCCGGGACCAGCCTGTCTGGCCAAATTTCTATCAGCTCTTCAGGTGCAGGTTCGGGCGCGCATTCGAGGTGAAGTTTTTTTTCCAAATTAAAAAAACATTTTTAGCCGGGAAACCCGGAGTGCCGGGGCGCCTGCAGGCAAAGCTCTCTCCGCTCTGTTATATTTGTAATATCTTTCTAATTTTTTAAGAATTTCTTACCAGGTGAGAAAACGAATCTAAACTAATCCTTTACACGCATTGATTTGTGCGGTATTCAGTGGTTAATTCAGAAAGTAAATGCCGGTAAATTAATATATTTGCATAACAAAAACCATCGCAGCAGCAAAGGGAGTGGTAATAGCACTATAGGAATACTTGTAGTAGTACAGAAATAAATTCAGGTAGAAATTTTTAAATCATCTACAACAACAAAACAACAAAAACAATAATAAATAATAATAAAATAATAAAAAATAATAAAAATAATAATAATAATAAAATAATAATAATAATAATAATAATAATGATAATGTATAATAATAATAAAATAATAAAAATAAAAAAATAATAAAAATAATAAGTAATAAAAATAAAAAAATAATAAAAATAAAATAAATAAATAATAATAAAAAATAATAAAGATAATAATGATGATGATAAAATGTATAGCAATAATTTTATTTTTGAAAAACAATGCCAAAAATGCAGATTATAATACTAAAGGTGATGATGATAAAATAGTAGTAGTAGTAGTAATAGGGTTTAAGCATATATATAATGATAAAAAATGATTAAAATAAAGATTATAATGTAAGATAATGAAATAAAATAATAAAATAAAATAATATTTTAAAAATTAATAATAATAATAAAAATAACAACAAAAACAACAACAAAAATAAGAATAATAATTGATAATAATAATAATTTAAAAATAATAATAATAAAAATAATATAATAATAGGAATAATAATAATAAAACATAATAATAATAATAATAAAAAATAATAATAATAATGATAAGGGAATGATGATGATGAGATGATGATAATGTGGTGATATGATATAATAATCATGATAAGATAATGATAAAGATTGAAATGGTAATGAAATAAAACAAGCAATGAAATAGATGATGATATGATGATGAAAATGATGATGAAAAATTGAGATGATGATGATGTGATGATGATATATGATGATGACGATGATACGATGTGATGATGATGGGAATAAGACAATTCAGTTTAAGTAAAAACGCCAAAAAAATGATAAAAAAAATAAAAATTTAAAATCATAAAAATAAAAATAATAAAAACAACAGTAATGATTGTGATAATGAAAAAAAATTATAATAAGAAAAGTAATTTTTTACAAAAAGGGTTAAAATTTTTAAACAGTGAAAAATGTTCTTTAGCACAGTATAGAGGGTTTTTTATTTTGTACTCTTCAGAATTTCCCCTGAAAAAATTTTCATACTTTTAAATTTCCCGGAATTACGAGTTACCACCACGGATTGATAACTCCGTACCAACCAACACCACCAACACACACACACCACACACACACCACACACACAAACCAATATATATTATTATATATATATAAAATTATATATATATATATATACATATACATAAAATATATAATGTATATATATATTATATATATTATATATATTATACATATATACAATTATGAGGCCGCGGGGGCCGAAGGTTAGAGCGTCGAACTCAACAGTCACGACGGCAATCTGAGTTCGAGGGGTCGAGTCACCGGCCGGCGCGTTGTTTTTCCTACAAGGGGAAATTCACCTCGATTGCCTCCCGCCATGGGGGGGGCCAAACCAGCCCAATCAGTGCTGGTCCCAACCCGGATAAAAAGGGGAGAATGATTACCTAAAAAAGGGAACACCCGGGACTCTCCGTGGAAAGGGTGGGGACCCCCCCACGTATCATCCAAAAGCATCACAACATGAAAACTACAATTAAGTATCTCTGTGACCACGGGACTCAACATAACCACTGTTAAAAAAGAAGAAAAATATATAATACCCTGTTTTTAGTAGATCATAAATTTCAATTAATTATTTCTTGTAGCACGTTGAAAATAACCCCACAGGTGCTAACACGGGGAAAGAAAAGGCTTTGCTTGTAAGTGCGATCAATATCGTAATTTTTCCCATATTTTAGGGCTTAAAATTTTATTTTTAAACTCCATTGCATATGGGGATGAAACCAATTTTAAAACACAGTTTGGGGTTGCGGGTTTCCGTACCCTCTCGGTTACTAAAAATAATGAATCCCTTTACAGCACTGGAGAATGGACCTGTTTAAATATTTTTCCAAAGGACACCTATTAAATACGTAAATAGTGTCGGATTTACAAACTTTTAACGATAATTTAGCACAGCGCACCCAATCACAGGAAAAAGCATAAAAGAAATGCATCCCCGAAAAAAAATTTTGTTCCAGTGTTTTATTATTCAGGGCTTCTTTTCGGCTTGCCAAATCTTCGGACACCCCCGCGTCGCCTCCTCAACGGCGTGGGACGGCTACCTCTTGGAAATTGGGATGTCGCGAGAAGGCGGGGAGAATCGAGAAGGACGGTGGGAGGAGCAGGTAAAAACGAAGGGGAAAAAAAGTTGAGGGGCAGGGAATGAAAAAAAAAAAAAAAATAGAAACGAATAAAGAGAAAAAAAAAATTGAAAGGAAATTTTTTTTTTAAGAATCCTTTTTTGTGAATTTATGCATCCTTTAAAACATTTTTATCTCTTTTACTTTAATTCTTTAAATATAATGTGAAAGTAAATTTTAGTATAGTACCTTCCAAAAAAAGGGGTGTGTATTTTTTTCAGTAAAGAGGGAATTTTAAAGCTATACAGGTTGTTTGTTTCCTTTTAATACGCGAAAATGCTAACGAAATTACAATAAAGTAGGTGTTCAAAAACATTCTTACAGAGAATACCCTTTGGGGTCTTTGATTAGAATTTAAAGGGTTATCCAACTGATTATGTACTGTGGCGCTTTGTCATGGAATGCGATATGTTTTGCGCCCCTCCTTCTCTCTATGGTCAATCCCCCTTTTCCTTTCTACGGGGAAAATCCCTAGGTTTTCAAAGGGGGGGCACTTTTAAAT
The DNA here is from genome assembly GCF_015228065.2 of Penaeus monodon. NCBI lineage: Eukaryota > Metazoa > Arthropoda > Malacostraca > Decapoda > Penaeidae > Penaeus > Penaeus monodon. Next base: position 6,240,264 of record NC_051396.1, read on the forward strand.
TTAAAATGTCAATGTGAGCTCCCCTGTATCATTCCAAGCATACTCTTTAACCCCACTATAAAAAACAATTCATTCCCAAAGTCATACTCTTGATAAACCCACCTAAAAAGATACAATAATCTAAGAGGTTACTGATGATCAAATTTCGTCTTAGAGGAAACTAGAGAAAGGGAATACAAAAAATTTTATAATCTACTTTCTTGATAATGATTATAAATCTTAAACTTTTACAACAAAAAACCTAATTGACACAAGTCCCTTTCTCCCAAATGTGTGTAGTAAAACTGTCCTTCTCTTATGTTTCCTTCTTGAACCCTTTGTCTTACGACTTTTCTCATTTTCCTCATATTTCAGTACTTTCAAGGATTTTTAAAGGATGGCATTGCTTACAACTGGGGACTCCCCAAAGGACAAGTACAATTGTCTTACAAAGCTAAAGAAAATTTAAAAATGAGGTATCAAAATAACATATGCATAAAGACCTAGTAAGTGGGGATACAAAGGGTGGTAAAGACGATTTTTCATTTTACTTCGTGTCCCGTGCTCATTCATTTACGTTCCTTGTTCATTGGTGACAAAAAAAATGAACTTATCAATCTCTATGCCATCATGAATCACTCCCCCCAAGCGGGATGTAAAATGCCTTTTCTTCTTTTTTTAAGTCTTATATACATTATTTTTCCTGTTGGAAATTTTTTTCCCTTGGCAAGGTACTGACATCTTTGATGAGAAATAGTAAAAAAGTTTCATTAAGGGCCCTTCTTTGGGAAACAAAAAGCAAGACTCAACATGAAAAAAACCCCAATCCGAGTGAAGAAAAACGCCCAAAGTTTTCCCTTTGCTTCCCTTTGGCTTATGTAAACAAGCCAGTTTGTCACTAAGCTAATTCAACTGGGGAAAGACAATGGGCAAAACATAACGGGGGAAAATGAGTATGAAAATAGGGATGAAGAGGTAGGAAAAAGGCCTTGGATAAACAGGAAACTCGAACATATCCAAAATATGTTATAAAAAAGGGAATAAAAAAACAGTATTACTTTCATGGTACAATCTTGAATACATAAACTATAAATAACTTCAAGTATCATAGTCATTAAAAACAAAAACTATAAAGGGCAAATACAACTTTTCCAAACTAAAGTTTAAATATATCTATCAAAAATGTTTCCCTCGCTATGTCTAGGCAAACTAATAATTAAAATTTGGGAGAATAATTCCCTTTTCAACATCACCACACAACACCACACCACACACACACACCACCCCCACATCTATGTTGTTTGTGTTTTGGTGTGTGTGTGTGTGTGTGTGTGTGTTGTGTGTGTGTGTGGTGTGTGTGGTGTGTGTGTGTTTGGGTGTGGTGTGTGGATTTGCCCCGACTATAGTAATGTTATGAAAATTAGGAACATCTTTTTCTAGAGTTTCTGTCAAAAACGGGATCACGATGGTCTTCCTTTTTTGTCATCCCATTTTCTAGATTTCTGTGACGTGCTAAAAATTCCCATTTAGCGATGTTTTATATCCCTGAAAAATGTCGCATTGTTACAGACCTGACACTTCAGATTTTCGGGGAATTTAAAATTGTTATTTTTTTTAAGCATTTGTAAGCAAGCTAATAATCACAATTTGCTGACTTTATTAGTTTATAAATTGATACATCTCGATTTTATCGGGGGGGGGCGAAGACAAACGAAAAATTGAAACTATTTTTTTTCCCTTTTACTCTGTATTTGCCACAAAATGCAGGGTAACAGCGGGTTTGATCAACCAAAAAGGTTTAAAATTTTGTGACAAAAATAAATCTTTGGGGAACACACTGGTATGGGGTTTTTTCACAAACTATCTCGATTATACACAAGCAATAAATTTTGTCTGGCGTCATGCTGCCTTTTGCCGGCTTCCACCCCTTTTTTAAATTGCGTTTTTTTTTTCCTATTCTAGCACATTAGCTAAAAAATACCTCCTCTCTTGATCTTCAGTCCTGACCACACGTTTTTTCCCTTTTCTTGAAAAGCTTCGAGAAGCGTCCTCCACATCGTAAACATATAATTCCACTTTAAGGGAGAAACCTTATTTGGCTCTAGGGAGCAAATACGAATTTCAAATGAACAGTTCTGCTAATTGTCTTGTATATTACTCTTAAAAATTAGGCAACCAAATATATTACATTTGCAAAAATGATTTAAACGACCGGAACCCTATTAATGCTTAATTTACCCCCAATTTAAAAAATCCCTTTTGGCGATTTGTAATTTTTGCCATCGTATTAAATTCATAAAATGAAAAAGCACGTCACCTCATCCCTAACGGGGGGTACTAACTAACGTTTTTTGACGTCAAAAAATTTTTCTGCTACTCTGGGGAACTCTGTGGGCTTAAAAGTGCATTTTCTGATTTTTTGCTAAATTAAGATTTACTGTTGGCTGGGCACCCGGCAGGAAGGCTAAGCTCATCGAGTCAGCACCACGACACACTTTTCGATTGGTTTTAGTCCACACAAGCCGGGTCCCCTCATGGGTATAGCCCCGGCGAGGTTTATCTTCGCATTTTAGATTTTTCCTTAAAACAGGGATATATAGTGCTTTTCCCCCAAGCAGGGCTCCAGCAAAAATGAGTAGCCCAAAAAAGGGAAATTGTAAACCCTTTATAAGTAATTTTTTAGTTTTATTTAACCCCTTTTGCCAATGTTATCTTTAAATTTTGAAAAAATTTTTTAGTCTATCATTGATAAATAATTTCTGGTTTTTGGGGATGGTTTTTTGTATTGCCCTTGTAGCAGCTTTACTGTAAAATTGTTTTATACGAATCTTGAAACTCTGTTTTTTTTCTTATTTTTGCCCTGTCCCAAAGGGCATGTCTTTTTTTTTTCTTTCAATTCTAGGGGGGAGAACGATTTTTGTCGTTTTTTCTCGAAGTGGAAAAGCGAGCCAACCAAAAAAAAAGAAGGTTATTCCTTCCCCAAGGAGGGGGGATTGGGGCACAAGCAAGTCAGTTTCCCCCCAGGCAAAATCCGTGTTGGGAAAAGGGGCAATACCTTTCGTTTCCAGAGAAATTCGTCCATTACTGGAACCCAAAAACTTCCCAGAAAGTTGTCCGACCGACGCAGGTAAATCATCCCGTTTTCACGACTCATCAAGCAGGGGCGGTCCTTTTTTGTGAGCCCTCGGTTCTTGGTTATAACCTCGCTGGAGGGTTAAAAACCCCACGCTCTGCCCGAGCCTGTGCAACCAACCTTTATCTTTCCTCCAATTTAAATTTCCCCGGGCGAAAAAAAAATCACACAATTCAGGGGAAATCTTGACATCCGTAAATTTTCTGAAACTATCACTACAGCCAATTTTGAAAACGCAGCATTCTTTTACCATCTTAAAACTAAAATCAAATAATTGGATTGTGAAACAAATGCTCTTTTTATGTTAAAAAGAAATTACAGCTAATTTAAGGGTTTTGATTCCCAGTAACTTATTAGAGTCTAAAAAAAGAAAAAAAAGTTGTGATAACAAAAGCATCACAGCTGTGACAGGCCCAATTTGGTGTGCGGGAAAGGGGCCCCCTATGCTGTTGTGTGCCACCAAAGTAACTGATGAACATAAAAGTATGTTCATGAGAAATACATGTATAGACATGTTTCATGTTTCACTCTGTATATGAATGTGAGTGTGATCGTAAATGTAAATGAATATATGTGTGTGTGTGTGTTTATGTGATGTATGTATGAGTAGATGCATTGAAATAATATCGATTAGCAGTAGTAAAAGGACACCGGGCACTAAACCAAATCCTGAAGATGAAAGACTAAACCTTAAACGTCTGCAAAGTTTTCACCGTCACCAGCGCACGAGAAAGAAGCGACCACACCTTGTGCTTACAGATATGACCTTTTCATTTTCTGGTCCGGATGTTTTACATTCACGGGTTGCAGGCGCCACCCACAATTTAGCTTGTGGGGCAAAGCCCTTGGGAACCCCACAAAGGCAGATGGGCGGTCTCACAGCCTGTCGATCCCCATTATTTTTCGCAGCGTCGGCGGGGCGCAGAGGTGGCGTGCACCCGGAGTTACCACCCCAGGTCTTAACCTCAGGCTGCTTCCCCCTAAGGAAGCCGCCTTTGCCGCGGTGGGGGGGCTTGAGGTCCCAATGATCTGGTGAGCCGGACGCAAGGGCTACCCATACTGGAGGGTCACCAGTGTGAGGGATCGACAAAATGGCTTCCTGGTGCACCAAGGCCTATGACAGGGGATGGTGCACCCACCCCCTGGTTCATTCCATCTTGGACCAGGGAGAACTCTCCCATGTGTGTTTTGCCGTGCGTGGCATCCCATATTACCAGGAGCAGGAGTCCTGGTAGGTTGAGCTGCACGGCTGCGCCTTGCAACGTGCAGCTGGTCCCTTATATTCTGTTAGACGGGTGGGCGTTTATCAAGGCCCGGTCAGTCATCGGCTGTCAATATCCTAGGGTCAAGCAGACACATTCAGTCGCGGCACATAGGTCCCGCGACTGTCACCAGTCTGTAATAGTGGCTGCGTATATTTCCTCATTAACCCTGTGGCTGTTGGGATATTTTGATCCAACTATGCTTCCCTCATTGGACTCATGTGGGTGGGGGGGGTGAGGAAATGAAGAATTTCATTTGTATGAGTACTACAAATTAAAAAGATCTAGCTCTCTCCCTGACGACCTAGCAATACCCCCGACCATCCCTCTGGATACATCACATCTTTGTACTCTGGAACCTTTCCAGCTTCCAAAGGGCAAGAATGGGAATCGTAATGGTTCCGCAGGCGCCCAAACCGGTAAGAAGGGGAAAAGGTCCTCTCAATCTACTAAGGAATCTTACCTGGTAATATAAAGCATTTCATATAGTAAGTACCTAGTAGTGAAGACCATTGATGGTGTATTAATCATGGATCTTGATTATTTTTGAATTACATCAAAACATTGTTGAAGTATGGTCCACGTGATCCTCGCCTCACCCCACAGAGATATGGTAGCCTGATGGTTGAGGTTTCGTCACCAGACGAAAGATTGATTGATTTTTAGAATTATCTGCCCGTCACAGCTAATCATTAGCGGCGAATACTCTTTTTACTAGAAATATTAAAATGTTTAAAACTTAAAAAATCTATTATAAATATCTTACAAACAACAATAAATAGATTAAACTCAAGCATAAATATTATGCTCTAAGTGCATAAATTATGCATAAACATTATGCATAATTAATTTTATTGACATATTAGTCTCCCTAAGGAAATTAAATAAGACCCTCTATGTCACATCTTCCCCCAATACATTTTTTCAGTGTATTGTGGGGAGAAACAGTACATACGTCTTTTGTCTGAGAATGTTTGCACATCTTTCCACTACATGCTGTGATCGTTACTGGCTCTTGGCATCCTCACAAAGTGCGTCATTTTAGCCATCATTGGCCCATGAGTCGTCCATTGTGTGCCCGATTCTTAGTCTTGACTAATACAACTTCCACTTTTCGATGGGATGATGCTAGTCGCCCAACTGCCAGGTCATCTCTATTGCTCGCAGTTTTTTTTCTGAGGTATGCCACCATTGTTCCCTCAATTGATCCGAAGACAACTTTCTGATTCTGGGTTTCAGGTGGTGGTGTGGAGAGGATAACGAGCATCACAAGGCTGAGCGGCAGCTGCGTTGGCCTTCCGATCAGCTCGTTCAATTCCCATTGATACTACATGCGCTGGCACCCAACATAGAGGTTATCTTTGTACGTGTTGACAGATCAGTGCGAGGCCAATCTTGAACCTCCCTCACTACTGTATGTGATGAATTTAATCTCTTGATTGCTTGCAAGGCACTAACGAGAAATCACAATATATTACCCAGAATGGTTCGTAAGATCTCTAGTCATCTTACTGCTGTAAGGATGGCATGTAACTCTGCAGTGAAGATCGAGGCTGCTAGAGAAAGACTGCCAGATGCAGTCTTCCTTCGCTTACTGCTGCAAACCCACGCCTTTTCAGAATTCGAACCATCTGTATAAAATTGGCATCTGATCCACGTTTTTTAGAAATGTGCTGAAGAAAATTTCTCTCGGACTTCTGCTGTCGGATCTCTCCCCTTTCCCAATTCCGACCAAATCCAGCTCGACTTGATTAGCCAATGCGGCAATTGGGGAATTCCCACAGCCAACTTCCTTAGAGAGATTTAAAAATTAAGATCTTCACACAAGATTCCTCATTCTCCTACCATAGGATCGGCTATCCTCAAGGGGTTGAAACCATCTGGATGTAAGGAGATCCTGGATCCTTTGTAGTCCCCTCGTGTAGTAAATTAGGTTCATGTATTCTCGGTGTAATGAAAGGGTGGTTCTCCACTCTCACATCAGGGACTCCACAGGTGAAGACCTGAAGCCACCAGTACGCTTCTGAGTCTGAGAGCTTCATTATGAACCAGTCTAACATCCTAGAACAGTGGGAGTTGCAATGATTAAGCTTAACATCCATAATCAAGCTTACTACGAATAACGGCTCGGTAAAGCAGTATAAGCGTTGTGCGGTTCTGCCCCCTCAAGATAGATGTAAAGAACTCACAAAATACTAGTGCTTTTGTAGCTTTACTTGTCACGTGTTTGATGTGGAGGCACCCATGTAAGCCTTTGAGTCAAAAATTTACCTAAGTTACTTCACCCTCTTGGGACAAATTGCAGTGTGGTTTTGCTCCTAAATATAGGGAAGGATGGAATTTTTCCTCTTTTGTGGAAATGGTATAGCCATGGTCTTGCTTGGGGAAAATTTGAACCCATGATATGTAGTCCCCACTGTAACAACCTGTATTTATTGCCGGCCTGCCAAATGTGTCCTTGCACATCTTGTAAGCTTCTCCTGAGCAGTACAGTGTAAGTCTCCACATACCGATTAATGAGACAGAACTTGGAACAACCTTTCAATGTCATTTATAGCATGGGACAAACAGGGTTCACACTAAGACAATCCTTGTGGGACCCACTTGCCAGCTATCTTCACCAGGTTATGAAACTGTTTCCCCCCGAACTCTAATGTCCTGTTAGCAAGGAAGCTTTGTATGAAGGTAGGATATGCTCCTCTTAAACCCAATGTCATACAACTTCTTGATTATGCTAGCTTCCAATTAGGATCATAAGCCCTTTCAGGTCAAAGAAGACTGCTACATGTGACGGCGCTGTGCGAAGAATTTGGATAGCATTTTCCATCCTTACAAGTGATCTGTGGTCGATCTCATCCCTTCTAAACCCATAATTGATTGGAGTCAGCACGTTTTCCTTTTTCTAGCAGCCATGTCGACCGAGTTTACCATTTTCGCCATCGCTTGCAGATGTCAGCTGGTGAGGGAAATTGGTCTGTAATTTCCTGGTGTGGGAGCATCCTTGCCAGGTTTAAGGATAGGAATGTATTATAGACTCTTTCCATGTTGATGCACTGTACCCTCCCTAAATAGTCCTATTGATAGGTCCCAACACGAACTTCTGGGAGCTCTCTGGTAAGTGAGATATTCATTTGTATGGGAGATCGTCACTTCCTGGGCAAGTCCTTACGGCAGAGCTGCAAAGCAGAGTCCATCTCCTTCTCAAAAATGCAAGTTGTATGAAGTTCTGCTGCAGTCCTACTGAGAACTGGGTGTCGTTCCTGTTCAGCCCGAAAGTGGAGAATCGGTGCAGTGTAGATGCTCCAGAGGAGATCTCTGACATGGATTTACCCCTTTTTTAAAAGCTCTTCGCAACATTATTTTTTTTCTGTGAATAATTTGCCATCCAATCTTCAAAGCGGTGTGACAGTGATGGTTCAGTCGCCATCTCTGGCACTCCATTGGCTGAATACCATTCACCTCCTCCAGAAAGTATGGAAAATGGCTCGCTTCCATGGAAGTCTTACTAACCTACCAAGTGAAATTTCATGTGATCGGTGAGACAATTGACAGGTCTATATTGGAGATGTTCCAGTTTGAATTTGGAAATGTGTGGGAGTGTCCGCTGTTCAATAAAACTGCATCTACTCTTAGGAGCAGGACGCCAAGGCCCTTTCTCGAGGGTTTGCACAAAGTGTCTCCCCAGAGGTGAGGCCGACCATTGAAATCTCCCAAGAGTAAAAATGATGTGGCAACTGGCCCAGTAGATCTTCCAAATCATTTAGTTGAGATTCTGTGTAGGAAGGTGATAGAGCAACAGTGGTAGGTCGTGTCAAGCCTATTCCTCACAGCCTTACCTGCAGTGTTGTCTGCAGGTGGATGGGCCTGGAAAGGAATATCTGACGACCATTTTTTTTTTACTGCCTACTCCTCCATGAGGTCCATTTTCACAAGTGCCATAATGGGCTTATTTTGAATCCTCTCAGGGAAATTGATGATTTTCCCTGGTCATACTCTCTTGTAGGCATACACAAACTGGGTTACATGAAGCTATCAGATTGTTTGCAGTTTCTTCCCCATTTGGGGGGCATGAATTCCCTACAGTTCATTGGATTATGGGTATCCAGTTCTTTTAAACTATTTTTTCATAGGTGTTTGGCAGCACCTGTGGTCAAGGTTTGCCCTACACCTTTAGGCTGTCCCTATAACTCACAGATCTTGGGAGAGTCTTTTGAGGGGTTGTTTACCCGTGGACTAGTTTCCACAGGCTTCCTTTTGACAGTCTCAGGGATTCTCTTTTGCATGGGCAAGAACGGACCTGAAGCCTTTTGCTTCAGGGCGATTCCTGCCTAGCAGCAGAGCCCTGTAGATGTGTGCAGCTGGAGCTGTCACCGTGTGAGACCTCCTGGAGCCCTTCCTGTCTCCAAAGACCCCACCTTGAAATGAGTCTTTTGAACAGACTCAGGATTCCTTTGCCTGGGCAAAGGACAAACCCGAGCCTTAGCTTCAGGAGCATTCTGCCTAGCAGCGGAGGCCCCTGTGGATATGGTGGCAGCTGGGGCTGTCACCGTGAGGCCTCTGGAGCCTCAACCTGATGGCTCCAACGACTTCTTTTGGAGGAGATCTCTTAAATAGACACCTCACTCCTACTCCATTTCTGGTGGATTCCACCAGAGGCAGTTTCAGCAATCGGGGGACTGGGTTTAAAAGAAGTGGCAGAGTGGTTGCTGTAAGAAGCATTGGAGGGCAAGGGTTGGTGGGAAGGATGATGAGCCGAACCGAAGCAAAAGGATTTACCTGGCTGTGGGGGGCCAACAGCACAACTGGCACGTCGCTTTGCCTCTGGAAAACTAACTTTTCTCCTTGCTCCTTATTATCAATACTTCTTTCTCAAATTTGGTACCTTTTACACTCTTTAAGAACTTCATGAGCTTCTTTTCAGTGGTAAAAACAGCATATTGGACCTGGACATTTGTCATCTCTTTTGATGACCTTCGTACCACACACTTTACATCATATTCTGGTTGTCCATCTTTCCTTAAAACGGCAAGAGTTGGCTCCATGCCCATACACGCTAGGCAGTGGAAGCACCGCATAGGGTTGCACATATGGCTTTACTTGAGGTGGTACCATGCCAACTTAACTGAATTCTGAAGGACCAACGTATTAAAAGTTAGCAGGAGAGATGGTGTAGAACTGTTCCAAACCGTTCACTTTCTTCTTTAAAACGTTTTACTGCCACTAACATTAAATTCTCTAGTTCCTTAACAGTTTTCTCCTCAGAATACTCATCAGGTCTCGGAAAAGACAATTCCCTTACACCTGATGTTGATGGTTTTTTTGTGAGGAACATGAAACTTTAGCCCCCAGAATGTCGCATAAGCGCACGCAGACGGTCACTCTCGTCTGGTGATGAAACCTCAACTAATCAATGCCTACGATCACGCTGTGGGGGCTTCGAGATCATGTTGACATACTTCAACAATTTTTCGATGTACTCGAAAATAATCAAGATCCATGATTGATACACTTCATGGTATTCACTACTACGGAGTTACTATATGAAATGTTTTCATATTTACCATGTAAGATTTCCTTTAGTGGACTTGGAGACTTTTCCCCTTCTTACTGGGTTTGGGAGCCCGGGAACCATTACGATTCCCATTCTTCCCTTGGAAGCTGGAAAGGTTTCCAAAGTGGACAATACGTGATTTTCAGAGGGAATGGTCCGGGGGATTGCGTAAGGTCGTCAGGGAGAGAGCTAGATCTTTTGTAAATTTGTAGTACTCATACAATTGGAATTCTTCATTTTCCTCACCCCCCCACCCACCATGGAGTCCATGAGGGGAAGCTATAGTTGGGGCTCAAAATCTCCAACAGGGGTATGAGGAAATAACGCAGCCACTATTACAGTACGGATGGCAGTCGCTGGTACCTAGCGCTACCGAACTAATGTGCCTGCTTGACCCTAGCGATATTTGACCAGCCGATTGACTTGAACCGCCTTGATCGAAGCCAACCCGTCTAACCAAAATAAAGGACAAAGAGTGTGTTGCTAGCTGCGGGCGCAGCGTGCAGCATCGCTCAACCTCCCAGGACTCCTGTCCTCCTGGTAATACGGGATGCACGCACGGCAAACAACGTGGGAGAGTTTCTCCCTGGTCCAAGATGGAATTGGAACCAGGGGTGGGTGCAACATCCTCTCTCATAGGCCTTGGTGCATCAGGGAGCCATTTTGTCTCATCCCTCCTGATGACCCCTCAGTATGGGTACCCCTGGTCCGGCTCTCACCCAGACGAGAGTGGACCGTCTGCGTGAATAGCAACATTCCTGGGGCTCAAGTTTTTCAATGTTTTCTCCTCACAAAACCTTCCAATCAGTGTAAGGGAATTGTTTTTTTTTTTCCCAAGCCTGGATGAGGTATCTAGGAGAAACTGTTAGAAGAACTAGAGAACTTTAATGTCGTGGCAGTCAACCTTTTAAGAAGAAAGTTGATGGTTTGGAACAGTCGCACCAGCTCTTCTTCTAACTTTTAACACATTAGTCCTTCCAGAATCAGTTAAGTTGCATGGTACCACCTCAAGGTAAAGCCATATGTGCCCAACCCTATGGGTGCTTCCACTGCCAGGTTATGGGCATGGAGCCAACTCTTGCGTTTTAAGAAAATGGCAACCAAGATATGTGTAAAGTGTGGTACACAGGTCATCAAGGAGATGACAAACTGTCCAGGTCCAATATGCTGTTACCACTGCAATGAAGCTTCTTCAAAGCAATGTAAAAGGTACAAATTTGAAAAGGAAGTATTGGTAATAAGGAGCAAGGAGAAAGTTAGTTTTCCAGAGGCAAAGCGACGTGCCCGTGTGCTGTTTGCACAGCCAGGTAGGTCCTTTGCTTCGGTTCTAGCCCATCCTCCTTCCCACCAACCCTTGCCCTCCAATGCTTCTTACACACACACTCTGCCACTTCCTCTAAACCTCAGTCCCAAATTGCTGACACTGCCTCTGGTGAGTGTTCCACCAGAAACGGAGTAGGAGTGAGGGGTCTATTGAGGAGACTCCTCCTCCCAAAGTAAGGTCTTTGGAGCCATCAGGCAAGGCTCCAGAGGCCTCAACGGTGACAGCTCCAGCTGCCACCACATCCACAGGAGCATCTGCTGCTAGGCAGAATGCTCCCTGAAGTAAAGGCTCAGGCACGCCCTTTGCCCAGGCAAAGGAATCCTGAACCAGTCCCAAAAGACTCCAGCTGCAACAAATCCACAGGGGCCTCCGCTGCTAGACAGAATGCCCTGAAGCAAAGGCTCAGGCCGTCTTTGCCAGGCAAAGAAATCCTGAACCTGTCAAGGGAAACCTGTGGAAACTAGTTCCACAGGTAAACAACCATTAAAAGGTACTCCCAAAGACCCCGGGAAAGGGGACAGCCTAAAGGGGGAGGCAAACCTTGAACAGGTCCCTGCCAAACACCTTTTTAAGAAATAATCTAAAAAAAATGGATACCCTAATCCAAGGGAACTGCAAGGAATTCATGAAAAAAGGGAAAAGAACTGCAACATTGATAGCTTCATGGAACCCAGTCTTTTTATGCCCAAGAGATTAGGGCCCCAGGAAAATCGTCCTTTTTCCCTGAGGGGAAATTTAAATTTCAAGCCCTTTTAATGGAACCTTTGACAATGGCCCTCAGGGAGGAGTACCCTAATGGTACGTCTTTAATTTTCCCCCTTCCAGGCCATCCAGCAGACAACACTGCAGGGAGGCTGTGAGAATAGGTTGAAAACGACCTTCCCACTTTTTGAACCATTCCCTTCCCCCACATAACTCAACATAAATGTTTTGGGAAAGATTTACTTGGGCATTTCCCCCATCCTTTTTCTACTTTTTGGGAAATTTCAAGGGTCGGCATCACCTCGGGGGAAAAACATTTTGTGCAACCCTCGGGGGAAGGGGGCCTTGGAGCCCCTTGTTTTTAAAAGGCAATGCAGTTTTACTGAACGGGTGCCCTCCCACACTTTTCAAGTTAAAAAACTGGGACATTCTCCAATATAAAACCCATAAATGGGTTTTCCCCCTTTTCACAGTTAAAACTTAATTTGGGCGGGGCAGGGAAGACTTCAGGGAAAGCGCCTTTTTTCCAATAATTTTTTGGAGGGGGGAAAGGGTTTTCCCAGTCAATGGAGGGGCAGGGGATGGCGACTTGAACATGCAACTGGAATCTTTTTAGATAACTGCATATTGCAAGGATCTTTTTAATGTTTTTCCAGTGTTTTAAAGGATGCTTTTAATCACTTCACATCACAATTCCCCTTTGCAGCAGAAGCTCCTTTCCCCAAAAAAGTGGGCGGACAGAAACCTTCGACCTCCAGTACCATGGTGGTCGATGAATGCCAACAAGTTTTCAGAGAAAGGAAAAGCTGCTTTTAAGGGCATTGGGAAAACGCCCCCCGGGCATTGTAACCTTAAATCGGGAAAAAAAAGACCCGAGCCAAGGCCAGGCCCCGTGCTAAAGGAGGCTAGAGGGAAACGTGTGGAGACAGTATTGTCCCTCGTTTTAATTTGGGGACCCCCTTAGCATGGGGGGGGAAAAGGGTGCGAAAGTTGCTGGAAAGGGGGCACTCCTTTTACCCACAACCTGCTCTGAAATAGATGGAAATAATCATCACAGACAAAAAAGATTGCAAATGGAGGCTAAACCCCCATGGCAGAGATCTCCTCGGGAGCATTTTTACACTGCCCCGATTCTCCCTCTTCGTGCTAAACCAGGAAAAACACCCAGTGTCTTTTCTTCATTGGGAAATTTGCAGCAGAATTTCCCAAATTACAACTTTCCATTTTTGCCCCAAGGGAAAGGTTTTGACTTGTTTTGCGCTCGGCCGAAAAGACTCCCCCGGAAAAGTGACGATTTCCATACAAATGAAAACCATTTACCGGAGATTTTCCCAAATTTCCTTTTTTAAATTTTTTCATAGGATCTATGGGGAAAGGGCACAGTCCCCATCCACAGGGAAAGAGGCTATAATCTTTTCCTTTTCCAAAACCCTGGCAAAGATATTTCCCACACCAAAATTACAGCCCAATTTCTCTACCAGCTGCATCTGCGCTGAGGGAGAAAATGGTAAACTTCGGGTTTGGACTGGTGCTAGAAAAAAAAAAACGTGCTGACCCCATATAAATATGGTTTTTAAAAAATTTAAGATCGCCCAACAAAATGCACGGGGAGGAAAAAACCTGCTATACAAAATTTCCCTTTGCACAGGGGCCTCAAATGTTAGCAGTTTTTTTGGGCCCTTTGAAAAGGTTTATGATACTACTTGGAAGAAAGGAAATATTTCCTTTAAGCTGTTTTGACTTTGGGTTTAAGGGGGAGCATTCCCAAACCTTCATACAAAGTTTCCCTTGCTAACAGGAAAATTTTAGGTTGGGGTTTGGGGAAACAGTTTTTTCAAACCCGGAAGACCAGCGGGAAGGGGGCCCCAAAAGGGAGTGTCTTAAGTGTGACCCGGTTTGCCATTGCAAATAAAAAATTAAAAAGGGGTTTTTCCCCAAGTCTGTCTCATGTAATCTGTATGTGGATACTTTACCTTCTGCTCAGGAAAGCTTACGGGATTGAAAGGACGCTTTCAAAATGCAAAAAACGGGTTTGTAAAAGGGGGGAAAACATATAAATGGGTTAAAATTTTCCAAAGAAAGGGACCATGGCTGAAACTTTTCCCAAAAAACGGGGGAAAGTTCCACCCTTCCCCTCTATTTAGGGGGCAAACCCACTGCAATTTGTCCAAAAAGTGAAGTACTTGGGTCTAATTTTTGGACTCAAGACTTACAGGGGTTCCCTCCCATCAAACTTTTAAAAAGTAAGGCTACAAAAGCACTTAGTTTTTTGCGGGTTTTTTCACATTTATCTTGGGGGGGCAGCCCCGAAAAACGCTTCTGGGGTTTTCCCGAGCGCTTATTGTAGAAGTTAAACTATGGATGTAAAGCTTTTCATCTGCAACTCTACTTTTTCCCCCGGGGATGTTGGACTGGGTTTTCATAATAAAGCCTCGAATCTGTACTGGGGCTTTCGGGTTCTTCTTTTTTGTGGGAGCCCCTTATCTGAATGGAAAACCAAACCTTTTTCATTACCCCGGGATACATGAACCTGATTTCTATACGGGGACTACAAAGGTTTCCCGGGGAAATCTCCTACATCCAGTTTTGGTTTTAAACCCCCTTTGAGGTAGCCCGATCCTTTTGGTGGGAGAATGAGGAATCTTGTAGAAGAATTTAAATTTTAAAAGTCTCCCCAAAGGGTTCGGGCTGGGGGAAATTTCCCCCAACCCCCCCCTTTGACAAATCAAGTCGAGCTGGATTTGGCGGAAGGGAAAGGGGAGAGATCTGAAGCAGATCAAGAGAGTTTTCTTCAGCACTTTTCTAAGTCCCAAAGGATCGACGCAAAATATACAGAGGGTTTTCAAAAATCTAAAATTTTGGTTTGGGGGTTTTGGGGGGGGGGAGGGCAGTGACAGAAGGAAGACTCATCTGGCAGTTTTTCTCTAGCAGCCCCCGATTTTCACTGCGATTTACATCCCAATCCTTGCAGAAGTTAAGATGATAGAGACCCTTAAAAAACCATTCTATTGGGGATATTTGTGATCTCGTAGTGCCTTGCAAGAAATCGAGTTTAAAAACTCATCACATCCAGTAGTGAGGGAGGTTCAAGATTGGTTTTGCACTGATGTCAACACGAAAAAAGAAAACTATGTTTGGGGCCAGCGCATGTTGGTGCCCGGGGAATGAGCGAGCTGATCAGAACCCCAAGGTGTGCCGCTCACCCTTGTGATGTCGTTTTCCTCTCCCACACCCGGACCTAAAAACCCGCTCGGGGTTTTTGTCTTGCGAAAAAAGGGAAAGGGAAAAAATGGAGGCATATCTCCAAAATAAACTGCGAGAATTAGAGTGCCCTTTGGCAGTTGGGTGCCCTAGCATCCTAAAAACCAAAAAGGGGAAAGGGCCCATTAAAGGCTAAAAAAGGGGGCACAAAAGACTGATTCAGGGGGCCTTGAGGAAAAAAAATCAGGCATTTTTGTGAGGGATCCAAGGGGCCCTTAACAATCCCCACATGTAGTAAAAAAGATTTGCAACATTCTCAGACCAAAGACGTATGAAAGTCCCCCCCCATATAAAATGAAGAATGTTTTGGGGGGAGGTTTGTGACATAGAGGGTCTTTTTAGTTCCTTAGGGAGACTAATATTTTTAAAAAAAAATTTAAATTGGGCATAATGTTTATGCAATAATTTTAACACTTAGAGTAAAAATATTTATATTTTGTTTTTTAATTTTTTTATTGTTTTTTTTATAAGATTAATTGACAGATTTTTAAAGTTTTAAAACTTTTAAAATTTTTCTTTTTAAAGAAGGTTCGCCGAAAAAGACCTTAGCTGTTGACGCGGCAAAAATTTTTAAAATAACCCAATCAATAAAATAAAAGCCCCCCCCCACCGCGGCAAGGCGGCTTCCGTTAGGGGGGGACGTCATGAGACTGTCTCCTCGATTAACTCCGGGACTCCCTTAGTATGGGTTGGGGAAACAAGGAAGAAAGGATCTGGAAAGAGCAATCCATGTCACCCCCTTGCTTAAAGATAGATGGTTTTAACCTAACTGACAAAAAAAAATTGCTTATGAGCTAGCAGATCCATGAGAGAGATATCCTCTAGACCCTTCTTATTGCCCAATTCTCCCCCTTTTGGTGAAAGAAAAAACTTCCAGAATTCCAAAATTGCCCTTTTTTATAGTTTGCTAAAGACTGCCCTGGAAGAGGGGTATTCAAAACCCAAATAAAAATCTCATTATCGAGCCCCCAAAAATTTCCTGTTGCCCCTTTTTTAAATGGGATCTGTAAGGAGGGCACAAAAGCTATCCCCCTAAAAAGAAAACTACAACCTTCCTATTAAAAAAAAAACAGCAAAGAGTTTCCCAATCCCAGAAAATTTAAACAAAATAATTTCTTTCCCCAACTGCACCTGCAAGCTAATGAAAAAAATTTGGTTAAAACTATTTTGGGAAACTGAGACGCCACCGATGCCATTTTTTAGGATGGAGATGCAACACAGATTTCCTTCACACGAGACATAACATGTTGGCAGTTTTTTTGCCCTTTTTTAAAGGCTTACGGGTGTGCAAGGACACTTGCAGACTGAAGTAATCAGTTGTGCAATAGGCCGAGGGTTCAAATTTCTTTTCCAATTTTAAGCCCAAATGCAATGCATTTTCACTAAAAAGGAAAGTTCCGCCTTTCCCTCTATGTAGGAGAAAATTTCTTTGCGTTTTGTCAAAAGTCCCGGGTTTTAAATTTTTTGAGGGCTTATATTAAATATTTTTAAAGGGTATTTCATGGATTCTTTTTAAACTGTTTTTTTGGGGTACAGCCCACAAAAATCTTCAAAGCTTTACCAAGCACTTATTTTATTTGCTATGGATGTGGGGCCCTTATTCATAAAAATTTAAAGGTCGTAAATTGTGGGGGGCTGTAAAACCCCCGTAAAACTGAGTGGAGGACACATTAAATTTGATTTACTACACGAGACTAAAAAAGGTTTTCGGATCACATCCAGACAGTTTTAAACCCCCCCTGGGGAAACACCGGTCTTAGGTAAAGAGGGGTTTTTTGGGGAAAGATCGAATTTGATTTATCTCCAACGTTTAGTTGTTGGAAATCCCCCAAGTCTGGGTCGAACTGTTTTGGTCGGAAAATAAAGGAGCTATCCAAAGAAAAAATTCAGTGGAGATTTCTTCTTTTTAAATTTTCTAAGTCCCGAGATCAGATGAAAATAATCCCGGGTGGTTCAAAATCGGAAAATGTTGGGGATTTTTCCCGTTTGAGCGGGAAACTGAAGTTAAAAGTCATTCTTTGCAACCCAACCCTCACTGCAGATTTTAAAACGCCACCCTTCCCAGCAATCAAAACCCAGAGATTTTTGGGAAAACTTTTCTTTTTGTAAAAAATCTGCGACTCTATTAGTGCCCCTTCCCAAGCAATAAAGAGTTTAAACCCCTCATACACCACGTGGTAAGGGGGGTTTTCAAGACTGGTTTACACTAAAGTCAGCATTTAAAGATGTGTAAAAGGCTGGGGAATTAAAACACAAAGACTGACTCTGGGCTGATGATGGTTTAAAGGGGCAGCACGTTTTTTGGTGAGGGCCAAGAGCCATTAACTTTCCCACAGGAAAGGGGAAATATGTGCAACATTCTAACCAAAGACGTATAAAATTAAATTCCTCCATATCCCTAAAAAAATGTTTTGGGAAAAGAAAACCATAAAATCCCCTTTTTTTCCTAAAAAAGGGCTAATTTTTTTAAAAAAATTTTTGTTTAAACATGATATTTTTAATTTTATTACTTAAAAAACCCTAAAATCTTTTCTTTTTTAGTTAATATTTATTTATTTATTATCTTTAAAAAATTCCTTTATTGATACATTTTTAAATTTTTTATATAATTAAACATTTTAATCCTACAAGTATTTGCCAAAAAATGATTTTGAAAATTTCTAAATAACCAACCCTTTCCCTCAAAAATCATTATCTTTCCCTCCCCCCAAAACCACAAATTCAAGTCTAGCAGTGGGCCCAAACCCTGCTGGGCCGATTGCCCCTTGTCCCAGCTTTTGGTGTCTTGTCAAAAAAAAAATGCGTAATCTGATAAAGGATGTGAAACCGGAAGAATGACGTTGTTCTTTTTAAACTTTGAAGGGGCGTTGGGGTTTAAATCCCATTTCAATGAAATTTTCGACTTGTAACAAGAAAGGGTTGAAGTCATTTGGTAACATTTTTTTAAAGTAATTGGAATTAGGCGGGAAATTCAAAAAGCAGTTATATCGAAACTCATTTTGCTCACAAATTTTTTCAAAATTTTCCCCCGCTAAATCATTTAAATTTTTATTCATTTTTTTCATTTGTTTATTTATTTGGGGTGTGTCTGTTTTGTGTGTTTTGAAAAAAAAATCCCCCGTTTAAGTTTTTAAAAGGATAAAGTCCTTATTTTTCCCAAATTTTTAGAAAAAACTGGAAGTATATGGGTGTATTTTAGTTTTTTTCCCCCAAAAAAATAGATAAATAATAATGATGATAAAAATATGGGGAATTGGGATTTTTTTTTTTGAAAACTCTTATTATATTTTTAAGTGTATATGATTTTTTTTTTTGATTTTTAGCTCTCCGCAAAAAATGCGAATTTGAGATGTTGATATTTTTGCGTTTTTTTTTTATAGTCCCGTTGTAAAGAAAAATTTTTTAGAAGTAATTCCCCAAAAGACCCTTCCCTTTCACTGCGTATGTTTCTTTACATGTCCCGTCCCTTGACTTTTTAACTTTTTTAAAAGGTTTAACACTGATGTTTGAAAAGGGTTTTGAGTAGTTTTAGCCCCGTTTTGGGAACCTAAAGTACAAAAACGCGTGCGCAAAAGTGCGCGCACCCGAATGAATATATTATATCTATATATATATATATAATATATATATATTATAATAATTTTATATATTAAAATATTACATTTATACCAAAATACACACATATAAAAATAAAATATAAAATATATTATATTTTAAAAATATATATAATTATATATAATTAATATACAACCTAAAATAAATTTTAAAATATTTTATAAAATAATTAAAAATATATATATATATGTGTGTGTTTGGTGTGTGTGTTGTGTGTGTTGTGTGTGTGTGTTGTTTTGTGTGTGCGTTTTGTTGGTTTTTGGGTGTATAAAGGAAAGCAGTCATAAAAAGAAATATTGTCAACTCAAACAGAAAGGAAAAAAAACTGAAATTTTGGTTATTCTTCGGACGGGGAAACTCTTGACACGCTTTTAATCTGACAGTTTTTTTTCCGTTTTCTATACACGTTATTGTGTTTAAAATATAATAATAAAAAAATTATATATTTTAAAAATATAGAATATAATAAAATATATATAGAATATATTATATAATAATTTAAAAATATATATCTATATTATTATATATATATATAAATAAAATCTAAAATTGGCATTTATGTATATGTAAAATAAAAATAAAATACATACTACACACCCCAAAAGATATATATAAAAAATTTTAAAATAAAAATATTATATATTTTATATATATAAATTTGATGATATATATATATAAAAATATATATATAATATATAAATAAAATTAAATAAAATAAAATAAAAATTTTAATTAAAAATATAAAATGAAATTTTTAAAAGTAATATATATAATATAAAAATTTTATATAATATAATATATAGTATTTTATATAAATGTTTGGGGGATAATAATATGTATTAAAATTTTATATATATATAATTAATATATGTATACTATATTTAAATATATAAAAATAAATTATGAATATATAAAAATAATTAATATATATAATATTATATCATAATTTATATATAATATATTTCCCCTTTTTAAAATATTTAAAATTTATAAAATATATAATAATAATATTATTTTTAAAATTTAATTAAAATTATAAAAAGAATTATATATATATTATATATATATTTTATATATATATATATATATATATATAAAATATATTACATAAAATTTTTAATATATATTTATTTTTGTTTTCATAATTTTATATATTATATATAGATATAATTTTAAAATAAAATATTAAAATTATTTTATAATAAATTTTTAAATGTAAAATACAAATTTATATATATATATTTTTATATAAAAATATATATAATATATATATAAACATATATTATATATATAAAATTTTCATTAAAAATTAAATTTTATATATAAATTTATATATATATATATATAAAATTTTAAAATATATTAGGGAAAACTTTTTATAATAAATATATTTTATATATATATATATATATATTTTTATATATTTTTTAAAATAAAAAATATATATCCCTACATTTTTAATTTTAAAATATTATATATAATTTTTATATTATTTAATTATATTATTAAAAATATAAAGTAATAATTTTATATATATTATATTTATATTAAAATATATATATATATATATATATAATTATTTATAATTAAAAATTAAAATATACAAAAAACATTTATATATTAAAATATATATAATATTTTTATATTCTTTATTCAAAAATTAAAAATTAATTTTTATTATATTATATTCTTTTATATTTGTCATACTTTTTTATTATTAATTATTTATTATATATATATATATAATTATTATTAGATAATTTTTAAAATTTCCTAAAAAATTTATCCTTTTATATTTTTAAAATTTTTATATATATTTATAAATTTTAATTTCACATATATTTTTATTATTTTTTTTTTATATAATTTTAAAATATATTTTATAGAAAATAAGGTAAAAATTTTCTAAAAACACATATTATATATTAATTAAAATATTTTATTAAAATATTATATATATATAGATTTTTATACAATAAATAATATATAAAATAATATATATATATATATAATAATAATAATAAAATATAAAATATATTATATAATTATATACAATATATATTATAATTTTATATAAAATTTTTATATTTATATATATTTAAAATATATATTATTTATATAAAAAAAACATATAATAACATAATTTTTTATATATATATATTAAAATATATAAAATTTATATAAAATTTTATATATATAAAAAAATAAAATATTAAAATTTTAAAAATTTTTATATAAATAAATAATATATATAAATAATTTTATATATATAATATATTAATATTTATATTATATTTTAATATTTTAAAATTAAATATATATTATATTGGGGGGTTTTTTTTTTTTTTTTTTTTTTTTTTTATCATTTTTAAAAACCTTTTATACAATACCCCTTTATTTTTTATATAATAATAATTATAATAATATTTTTTTTTATTTAAAAAAAGAAAATTTAAAACTTTTATTGTTAATAAATTCCCTTATAGGAAAATATTTTTTTAAAAAAAAACATTTTGGGAAACAATTTATTTAAAATTTTATTACAAATAATCAATTTTAAATTTTTTTTGGTTTGGGTGGGTTTTTTTTTGTTTTTGTTGTGTGTGTTAAAAGCCAGTAGAATAGGCTTTTTTAAAAAACCCCAATTTCGGGATATAATTAATTTTCCCGGGAAAAAAGATATTTTTTGGTATTCCCAAAAAATAGGGTTTTATTCTTCCAACTAATTATTCATTAACAAATATTTTTATTTTAAATAAAAAATTTTGGGAAAAAAGCCCTGGTTTTTTTTCTGTTGTTGGGTTTGAATTTTTTTTTTGGACTTAAAGCGGGACAAATTTTGTTTTTTTGTGTTCTTTGTTTGGTTGTTGTGGTGTGTTTGGTGTTTTTTTAAAAATTTAAAGGTAAAAATAAAAATTTATATTTTATTTTTAATAATTTATATATTAAAATATATATATATATTTTATATATATAATTTTTTTTATATTTGGTGGGGTGTGTGTGTTGTGTGTTGTGTGTGTGGTTGTGTTGTGGTCTGTGTTTTGTGGGGGTTTACTTCCATATATATGTTTTACGCATGATTTTTTTGGGGTTTTGTGTGTGTGTGGGGTTTTGTGTGTTGTGTGTGTGTGTGTGTGGGGGTGTGTTTTTTTTGTGTTTGTTTTGTGTGTGTGTGTTTTTGTGTTTTGTTTTTTTTTTTATTATATTATATTATAAATCATTTTTTTAATGGTGTGTGTGTGTGTGTGGGTGTGTGTGTTGTGTTGGTGTGTGTGGGGTGTGGGGTGTGTGTGTGTTTTTTTGTGTGTGTGTGTTTTTGTGGGTGGTTTTGTCTTCCTTTTTGGTGTGGTTTGTGGTTGGGGGTTTTGTTGTGTGTGTTTTGTGTGTGTGGTGGTGTGTGTGGGGTGTGTGGGGGTGTGTACTTTCCCTATTATGTATACGCGGGATTTGTGTGGGGTGTGTGTGGGGTGTGGGGTGTGTGTGTGTGTGTGGTGTGGGGTGTTGGGGTTTTGTGGGGTTTTTTGTTCGGGGTTTTTTTGTGTGTTTTGTGTGGTGTGTGTGGTGTTTTTGGGGTGTGTGTCTTGGTGTTGTGTTTGTGTTTTGTGTGTGTGTGTGGGTTGTGGGTGGGTGTGGGTATTCCTATATATTTATAAAGCATGTTTGTGTGGGGTGGGTTTTGTGTGTGTGTGTGTGTGTGGGGGTGTGTGTCTGTGTGTGTGGTGTGTGGTTTTGTGTGTGTCCGTGTTGTTGGTTTTTGGTGGTGTTTGTTGGGTTTTACTCCAAAATTTTAATTTATAAAACCGAAACATTGGTTGTTTTTTTGTTGGGGTTTGTGGTTTGGTTGTGTTGGTTGGGCTTCCCCAATTAAAAAATTAACTTTGCCCCCTTTTGGTGTTGTGTTGTGTTTGTGTTTGTTATTTTGTGGTTTAACTTCCCCCCTATTTTTTTTTATTTAAAAAATTGTTTTTTTTTTTTTTTAATTCCATTTTAAAAATTTTTAAACCCATCATTTTTTGTTGTTGTTTTGTGTTGTGTTGGGGGGTTTTGGGGTTTGTTTTGGGGTGTGGTTTTTTGAAAGAAACTTCCCCCTTAATTTTCTTTACCAAACCCCTTTTAAAAAAACCGCTTTTTAAAAAAAATTTTTAATTTCCCAAAAATAAAAAAAAATTAAAAAATAAGGTTTTCAAAAAAGGAAAAAAAAAACCCGTAAAAAAACTTTCCCAATTTTAAAAGCTTTAATAATAAGTAGGAAACTGGAGGTATCAAAAACTTTCTCCAACACCCAAAACTTAAAATATTTTGGGTTTTGTAAATAAATTGGGTGTTTGTGTTGGTGTTGTTGGGGGGTTTTTCTTTGTTTGTAATTGGTTTTTTTCCCTTTTTTAAATTTTTTTGTTTGTTTCATTTTCAAAAAAATTTAAAATTTTAAAAATTTTAAAGATAAAAAACACTTAAAAAATTGGGTTAAATTTTCTTAAATAAAAAAAAAAAAAAAAAAAAAAAAAAAAAAAAAAAAAAAAAAAAAAAAAAAAATTAAATGTAAAAGGGGGAATTTTTACGGATAAAACTAGGGAAAAAAAAATTTTTTTTAAAAGAATTTTTTTTTTTTTTTTTTTTTTTTTTATTTTTTTTTTGAAAATTAGTTTTTTTTTCCCGGTCCTTTTTTGGGAAAAAACAAAAAAAAAATTTCCAAAAAAAAAGGAATCTTTAAAATCCCAAAAAAAAACCGTACGTATCACTGGCATGGATGATAAAAGGACTTAAGCATCCCAATCACCCAACAACTTAAAATATTCACTTTGTGTCACCAACTAAATATGGCTGATTTGCTGCCCACAACAATGTCAGTTCATGTCAAGCCCCCTTGCTTATTGTACGTGGTAATTAAAGGCATCCCCACTATTTTCACTTTATAAAGTTATTGTTTTTCATATCAAACCATTATAATTTTTAATAAAAAAGATAGAAAAACCCCTTAAATATTAGATCCCCTCAGTTCTTTCGTTAAGATAATAGATATTAATATCCGAAACCATAAATTTGTTAAAAGCGAAGAAAGAACGAGCTTATATCACTGAGCCAAGGCTATTCCCAAATTATACTTAAAAGTGTGGTCGCTATTGAAGACGATACAGCTTCTCTTGCATTATCTTTGACTGCTTAATTACACCTTTAAATAGGACGTCTTTGATAAAAGCATAAACATTTCCATACAAATAAAAAAAATTAATTATATACAGGATTTTCAATATAAGAGGAAATAAAATTACGCTGCCTAGCCAACCAGGCTTTGGCCCCAATAATGCTTTCGTAAAACGTAGGCAGTGGGAAACTGAGGACCCTCTCACTACACACACAAATATATATGTATGCGTATGTGTGTGTCTGTGTATGAAATTTGTAAGTGGTGTGGTGTGTGTTGTGTGTGTGTGTGTGTGTGTGTGTGTTGGTGTGGTGTGTGGGGGGGGAGGGTTTGTAGGGTGTGGTGGTGTGTGTGCTTGTTTGATATTTTACTGTTTAGTAGTATCTATATCATACAATGAGAAATTTATTTTTGGCTTTTCCATGAGTAAAAAGCACTTCATATTGGAAAAAAATGTACATATAAATAAAAAAAAATAATGTTAAAAGCATTTACGGATAAAACTAGAAATAATGAATATTTATTCTGAATTATGTTTGTTCCTCGATACAGATTCACGAATCTAATCCTAAAGAGAGGAATGAAGGTGAAAAAAAAACACTAGTTAATCAAGAATACGGCGAAGAGGAGAAAAAAAACAAGACAAAACAAAAAAAAGGGCAAATGAATAGGTAGATAATAATATAAAGACGAGAATAAACAAGGAGTGGGAGGATATAAAGGGAGAGAATAATAACGAATAGAGAAGTAAAAAAAAAAAGACAAAAAAAGCGAAGAGAAAAACAGAAGAGCAAAATACATGACAGAGCTATCTCCGTGTCACAGAAAACAAAGGTATAGACTTAAGACAGTAAAGCTTGTTTCGCGAAGTGTAAACTTTTAAAGAATTTCGAGATTTATTTCGCTACTTAAAACATCACCGAAAAAGAGCTGAAATTCCTTGCAGTCAAATGCGTTATTTGTGACGCTTGCTACAAAAACGTATACGCGCGCGGTGGCTGTGTGGCTGTGTGTGCAGGTTTATATAAATACATAGATAGATACTAGGTACGCACCACCTATAGTATGTATTTTAATTATATTATATATATTTTATAAAATATATAATTTAGTATATTATATATAATATAAATGAATATATATATTATATTAATAATATTATTATTTTATATATATATATATTTTATTTTATATATATATATAAGAATTTTACTTTTTTAAAGCCTCATTTTTTATTTATAAAATATATATATATATTATATTTTTTTTTAAATATATATATTTTTTATATATAAAATTATATAAAATATATTTTTATATACATATAAAAAAAAAATGTTACTATTTTAATGCCTTATCATATTTATTGTATGTATGTCGTATTTCTGTATTGTACTTATGTTTTTGTGAGGGGGGTGTGTGTGTGTTGTGTGTGTGTTTTGGTGTTTGTGTTTTGTGTGTGTGGGTGTGTGGTTTTGTGTGGTGGGTGTGGGTGTTTGCGTGCGTGTATGTGTACATATGCAAGCTGACCGCCGCCGGTGAACTCCTGTCTTCTCGACCATGCCAGATCGCTCGCCACTCGTGAAACCGCAGTCAGAGCGTGTTTTCGAAATAATTGAAATATAGACAACGTTGCCGGCCGCAGTGAGTCCATCTCCGCGTGTTGCACCAAAAATGGAAAGCCACTTGCGCCACTCACGGCCGTCAGCTCCAAGCCACCAGCTGCCTTCTGATGCTTCAATTTTGAGGTTTTCTCTCACTCCCATATTTTTTTTTGTCTGGCGATATTCCTTCCCTATCCTTCGTCTGTCTTGTTTTGTCGGGGTGCCATTCTTTTTCTTTTACTTTTTAAATTTTTTTGGAGTCGCGTCTCTGATTTTTTAACTGTCTATTGGCTGTCTGTCTGTTTCTTTTTTTTTTTCCTCTCCCCTGCTTTCTTCTCTCTCTCTCTCCCTCTATCTATCTATCTATCTATCTATCTCTTTAAGAAACCGAGTCTTATTTTTCTCTCCTATTCTTACACGCTCAGACCTAAGTGCATATATGTACGTCCATACCAATTTTTCCTCATATATTCAGACCTAAGTGAATGTCCGTATATGCAAACTACATCGGACTAGATTTATAACGGCCATATTTCCCTTTCCAAAAAAAAAGAAAAAAGTTTGGGTTTTGGGGTTTGAAAAAAGAAAAAAAATTCCCAAATTCGGGGGGTCGGCCCAAAAAAATTAAAATCAAAAACGGGGACCGTTTTGGGGAGGGGTAAAATTTTTTTTTTTTTAAAAAAAAAAAAAAAAAAAAGGGGGGGGGCCAATTAGGGGGGGGGCCCAGAAAGGGGATTTTGGGGGGCCTTTAAAAAAAAATTGGGGGGGGGGGGGCAGGCGAAGGAGCAAAAGGTCTTTTGGAACCCCGCCCCAAACCAGGAAATTAAATTCCTGCCAGAAATGGTCCACCCGGGGCGCGCGGGGTGGGAAAGGGGGGGCGGGAGGAGGGGAGGGGGGAAAGGGAAGGGGGGGGAGGGAAGGGGGGTAAAAAAGGGGGGGGAAGGGGAGGGGGGAAAATAGGAGGGGGAAGAGGGGAGGTGGGGGAGGGGAGGGAGGAGTGGGGGGGAGAAGTGGGGGGGAAGGGAGGAGAAGGGGAAGGGAGGGGAAAAAGGGGGGAGGAGGAGGAAAAGGGGAATAAAAAGGAAAGGGGGAGGAGGAGGGAAAAGAAAAAAAGGGAAAAAATAGGAAGAAGAAGAAGACTGGAAGAAAAACGAGGGGGGGGGGAAAAGAAGTAGAGTAGGAGGAAAGGGGGAAATGGGGGGGAAAGGGGAGAAGGAAAAAAAAGAAGAGGAAAAAGGATGGGGGATAAAAGGGGGGAGGGGAAGGTGGGAGAGAGCGGAATGAAAGGGGGGGGAAGGGAAAAAGAAAAGGAGGAAAAAGAAGAGAGGAAAAAGGGAAAAGAGAAAAAGGGGGAAAGGGAAGAGAGAGAAGGAAGGAAAAGGAGGTTTTAAAAATGAAATAAAGAAAAAAAGAGGAAAAAAAGAAAGGAAAATAAAAGAAGGAGAGGGGGAAAGGGGGAGAGACGGGTGGGGAAATTTTTCCGAAGGGGGGGAAAAAAGGGGAAGAAAAATTTTTTTTAAATAAGAAAAGAAATGATAAAAAAAAAAAAAGAAATCAAAGAGAAAAAAACCCACCAAAAACCCAAAAACAAACAAAAAACACAAAAAATATAAAAAAAAAATTAAAAAAAAAAAATAAAAAAAAATAAATAAAAATATATTAAAATTAAATATTAAAAATAATATAAAAAAAAAAAAAAATATAAAATTAATTAAAATTTTAATTTTATGTTTAGTGTGAAAAATAAGTAAGATAAAAAATTTATAAAATATTGATGTTTTTATGTAATTTAAATTAAAATATATAAAAAAAAAAAAAAAAAAAAAAAACAAAAAAAAAAAAAAAAAAAAAAAAAAAAAAAAAAAAAAAAAAAAAATATAAATATGTTTGGGGGTTTTTTTTTTGGGGGTGTTTTTTTGTGTTTTTTTTTTTTTTTTTTTTTTAAAAATATTAATTATTATATATATTATATATATATATATATTTTTTTTTTTTTTTTATTATTGTGTGTGTGTGTGTGTGTGTGTTTTTGTGTGTGTGTGTGTGTGGTTTTTGTGTGGTGTGGGGTGTGTATTATTATATTTTTATATATAAACTTAATATTAAAATAATTTTAGTAATATATATTTTTAAAATTATATTTATATAATGTTTTTTATATAATTATATATATATATAATATATTATATAATATATATAATACATATATAATATATTTATATATTATATATATATTAATATATATTTATATTTATATTTTATTTAATTTTTAATATATATATATATTTATTTATTTATTATTTATCTATAGTTTTTTTTTTTATTTTTTTTTATTTTAAATTTTTGGGGGTTTTTTATATATATTATAATATATATTATAATATATAATTTTAAAAAAATTAATTAAAATATATACTTTTAAAATAAAATATATATTATTATTATATATATAATAATATATATTTTATATTATATATATATATATCTATATATATAACTATAAAATAAAAAAAAAAAAAAAAAAAAAAAGAGAGGGGAAGAGGGAAAAAGCCAGAATTGTTCAAAGGAAATTTTAATAAAGTATTTTCCCCTTAGAATCCTTCATAAATAAAGGTTCTTAGTGTATTTTTTATGTGATTTTTTAGAGAAGAAAAAAAAAGGCACAAGAAGGCCAAAAGGAGAAAAAAAGAAAAAAAAAAAAAAGAAAAAAAAAAAAAAAAAAAAAAAAATATATATAATAATATTGATTTATTAATTTTAATTTTATTTTTACAGTAATTATTAATCTACTTTTTAATTATTTTTTTTTTTTTGCCATTTTTTTTGTTTCTTTCTTAATTAAAAGGGAAATTTAAATTTCGTAATACTTCCATATCTTCAACACATTTTCTTTGGGTTTTTGATTTTAAATTTTTTCTTTTCATAAAATGAGGTTAATATTTATACGAGTTATAATAACCCAAAATTTAAAATAAAAGAGAAAACTTTATACACTTAAGAAAATTGGAAAAATTTTCGTTTTAAAGTCTTCTGATAAAATGGATAAAAGAAAGTTAAGCAAACGATAAAAATTTTTAATTAACCTGAGAAATTTATGATTAATTTTGTTTTTTTTATATTTGATGAATACTCTAAGTGAATAAATCCTCGTTAACAGAAGGTGAAAATAAAAAAGGATTCAGATTTGAAATCAAGAATTTTTTTGTTGTGTGATATATATAATATATATATTAAAATTAATTTAATATATTATATTAATTATTATAGATTTAATTTTTAATTTAAAGAAAAAAAAAAATGGGAAAAAAAAACTAATTAAAAAGATGAATTAAAATATTAACTTAATATAAATTAAATTAATAATAAATATATA
Source organism: Penaeus monodon (assembly GCF_015228065.2). Classification (NCBI taxonomy): domain Eukaryota; kingdom Metazoa; phylum Arthropoda; class Malacostraca; order Decapoda; family Penaeidae; genus Penaeus; species Penaeus monodon. Next base: position 6,269,214 of record NC_051396.1, read on the forward strand.
TTATATATTTTTTTTTCTTTTTTTTTTTTTTTTTTTTGTTTTTTTTTTTTTAAATAAAATAAATAATATTTGGGAAACAACGAAACACAAAAAAGAAACCCACAACAAACACATAAAATAGTAAAATTATTTAATTATAAATTTATAGGGATTTATTTATTAAATCCCTTTAAAATCCCCCGTTTTTTTTTTTTTCCTTTTTTCTTTTTTATATATATATAATATAATATAATAAATTTTATATTATTATAGTTTTATATATCTTCCCAAACAATTAAAAAATTAAAATTTTTTCTTATTTATATAATAAATTTTTCGAAAAAAAAAAAAAAAAACTAAAATTAAGGGGTGTGGGGGGGGCTGTGGGTGTTTAAAAAGAAATGAGGGATTGTTGAAAACCCCCCCCCCCTTTTTTTAAATTTTTTTTTTTTTTTTTTTTTTTTTTTTTTTTTGCTGGAAAAAAAATTTTTTAATTTGCCCCCGGGGGTGGGGCGGAAAGGTGGGGGGGTGGGGGGGGGGGGGGGGGAAAGGGGTTTTTTTGGGGGGCGAGGTCTGGGTGAAGCGAAGGGGGGAAAGTCCCGGTGGTTTTTGGAGGGAGGGGGGGGGTGGGGGAATTTTGTGGTGGAGGGAATTTGTGGGTGGGCAAATTGTGGTAGGCAAAAATTTTTTGGAGGGGAGTTTGGTGGAAGCAAGTTTTTGGGGAGTCAAATTGTTTTGGAGGGGAGTTGGGTGGAAAGCGAATTTGGGGAGGCAAAATTTTTGTGGAGGGGAAAGGGTTTGGAGTTGGGGGGGGGTTTTGGGGGAAAGTTTTACGGTTGTTTTGGGGGTTGGGGTGGGGTTTGTGGGGGGGGGGGTTTTGGGGGGGGGTTGTGGGGGGGTTGTGGGTGGGGGTTGTTTGGTTGTTTTTTTTGTGTTTGGTTGTTGGTGTGTGTTGGTGTTGCAAGGAAAGGGCCGGGGTTTTTCCATCCCTGGGGCGAGGGATTTGAACGCAGGTCAGCAAGATTGCAAGACGAAAATGCTATCACTTCACTGCACTGTGTGTCTGTGTGGGGGGGTGTATGTATACATACATATATACACGGACACTGGGATGTTCATAAAAAGGAGCTTCTTGTCAACCTCCCATTCCACCTTGACATCTCTCAGCCAAACCGAAGGACGAAGGGAGATGGAAGGAAGAAGTTTAACTGAAGTATTCCAGAAAAGGAAAGAGGGAGCCCTGGCAATCCGAACGTCTGAGAGTAGAACGACCCTCAGAGGAAAAGGAAATTTGATTCCTACACAACGAACGCTGTAGCCCCGAGATGGGGGTGGGCAGCCAGGACCAAGGGGGCATCATAGTCCCGGAGGAGGACCCCGGGTTATGGGTTTTTTATAGCTCATGAAAGAGGGGGACGAGGACTGATGACCTTTAACTCGGTAGAGATTTGCCCCACCCTTCAGGGGAAAGGCAGAAAACCTGTCATCCAACAGGGCCCGGCTTTCGCAGGGAGAAAAACAAAGGGGCGGAATGAGCTTCCCCTATCAAAGGCAAAATGTGACATCCTCCCCCGCGCTGGGTTTTAAAAGGGCCTCTCGGTAAACCCCCGGGAAAAGAAGGGTAGGTGGGGGGGTATCGACGTCCGGGGGTGAAAGCACCACGAAGGGAAAACAGGAAAAGGGTTCCTATGAAAGAGATGAAACGTCGAAGGATGAAAAAATGTCGATGGGGGGACGATTAGGGGGCGGAGAGATGGAAAGCCGAAGCCAAAATTATTGCTGTGGGGTCAAGGACAGAGAGATAGGGTTTTTTTGGGCGTGTCATGAGGGAAGCGGGGGAAGGACTGGACGGTGAGGCGGAGAAAATTCTGGGAAGAGACCCGCCCCTGGGTGGTGGAGAGGGACCGAAAGGGTGTGGGGGAACGTCGGGTATAGCTGGAAGACATTCGGGGAAACCGCTCCTTTGAAAGCCGAACGTAATCTGCTCCCTTTTTGGACACCCCGTCCTCACCTGTTTCCACTCTCTTTTTCCCAAAAAAGTAAACATGTGCATGTGGTGTGTACATGCATTCTTTTCGTTCTCCCCTCTTTTGAAGAGGGTGTTACCACTTTGCTGTTCTTCCCCATCTGGACCCCCCTTTCCTGGATGCAAGATCGATTTTTTGCGTGTTTGTTCTCCTCTTCAAAAAGATCTTTATAAAAGTTTTTGTGGCTGGGGGGTGTATTCATGTTTTAATAATAAATATAATTTTATATATATATATATAAAATATATATATATAATATATATATATATATATTATTAATAAATTATATGTTATAATTATATATAATATATATATTATATATATTATTAAATTTATAATATATATATATATAAAAATAATATTATATATTATATAATATATATGTATATATATATAAATATATAATATTTTTTATAAATTATTATATTATAGTTTTTTTATATAAAAAAAAAAAAAATAAAAAAAACAAATACAACACCACACACACAAAAACACACCACCCCCACCACACACAACACACACACCACACAACAACACAAAAAAAAAAAAAAAAACAAAAATTAAAAAATTTTAAATATATATATATATATATATATATAATATATATATATATTATATATATATACATATATTAATATAATCATAATAAAATTATATATATATATATTATGTATATATACGTATATGTAAAAGGGGTGTGGGGGGTGGTATTTAAAAAACCCCCCACACACACACAACACAACACACCAACACAACACCACACCCCACACACACACCAAAAAACCAACAACAAAATATTTATAAAAAAAAAAATTTAAATATATAAAAATAATTATATATATTATATATATATATATATATATGTTGGGGTTTTTGTTGGTTTTTTTTTTTTTTTTTTTTTTTTTTTTTTTTGGGGGTTTTTTATTTTTTTTTGTTTTTTTTTTGGGGTTGTTGTTAAAATAAAAAATTAATAAAAATCACATAAAAAATATAATATATTAAATATATATATATATATATTATATATATAATATATATATATATAATACAACATATTATATCTATATATACACGATATAATGTGCTTGTTGGGGTTTTTTTTGGGTTTTGGGGAAATTATCTCTTAAATGTTTAGTTTGATATATAGGGTATTAAAATTTTTACATGTAAAATTTTTGGTTTGATCGAAAATTTCATTCCACAAATAGTTATGGGAAATTTTAATTATTTTCACAAAAATTACATATTTGAAATAATTTAAAGGAATGTTGCCTAATAAAATGCGAAATTAAAAGGGTAAATAGGTTTCTTAAATTGTATTTCAAAAAAATGATAAAATTTTTAAAAAAAAACTTTCACAATAATTAATTAAATTAAAATTTAATAATAAAAACAAATAAGCAATAAAAAATATAAAATAGAAATAAAAATAAAAAAAAATTAAAAAATAAAATTAAAAATAATAATAAAAAATAATATAAAGAAAAAAAATAATAATAATAATGATAATGATAATAATAATAATAATAATAACGATAGTGATAATAATGGAGATGATTATAATAATGATAACTATAATGATTATAATGACAATTATAACAAAGATCATGATTATAACAGTAATAATACTATTGACAATTGTAATAATGGTGATAATTAACATCGCGATTGTTTGTGATAATGATAATAATAACAACGACAACAACAAAATGATGATGATAATAATGGGAATAAGAATAAGAATGAAAATAAAAATTAAGAATGATAATAATGATAATAGTAATAATGATAATAATAATAATAATAATAATGATAATAAAATCATATTGATAATAATTACAATCATCATAATAATAATAGAGATAATAATGCTAATGAGGACAATAATAACAATAATAGTAGTAATAACAATAATGATGATAATGACGTTAATGTTAATAATGATAATGATAATAATAATAACAATAATATTAATAATAATAATAATAATATTAATAATAATAATAATAATATAATAATAATAATAATAATAATAAATAATAATAATAATAATAATAAAATTTAAAAATAATAATAAATAATAATAATAAAATAATTAATAAAAATTAAAATAATAAATAATAATAATAATAACAATAGACAATGATTATATTATTGTTATTATTATCCTAAAAATATTACTACATATTACTACTATTATCATGATTAATTATCATTATCATATCATCAATATGATAATAGTAATAATAATAACAAAAATAACAAAACAATAAGATAATCACGATGATAAAAAACAACACGTTGAAAGTGCAATCATCAACACACACATCAAAATAATATATGGGCGTGAAAGTCGAATTATGACGTAAAATGCAACGGTTTACGGTGATTTATGTGCCGGAAAAAAACTAATAAAAACTTTGCAATTTAAAGTAAAGTTGCACACTGCAAGCTGCATTAGTCATATTTTGCAGATGTAGATTGCTTCGTTGTAACTTAATGTTTATTGTGATATACATATATACGTACATACATAAAAGCATAGACGCCCACATACATACATATATATACTACACACACACACACACACACACACACACACACACACACACACTACACACACACAAAAAAAAATAATAAAAAATTTTTTTTATATTATATAAAAGATATATATATATAGTATATATATATTATAAAAAATTGTGTGTGTGGTGTGTGTGTGTGTGTTGTGTGTGTGTTTGTGTTTTGTGTGTGTGTGTGTGTGTGTGTTTTTTTTTATATATATAAAATATATATATATATATATATATTTTTAATATATATATATTTATTATAATATATGATATATTTAATGTATAATAATATATATATATATATATATTATATTATAATTTTAAAATATATATATATATAATATATAATATATGTATGTATATATTTTAAGATAACCATGGTTTTAAGATCATGAATCATGAATGAGGAATAAAAAAAAATTTAAATTTAAGAAAGGGAATGGAAAGAATAAAAAGAAAGAGAAAGAAGTTATTTCTGATGAGCTCTCCTCAGTCGAGACTCAC
>NC_051396.1:6274396-6276896 GCF_015228065.2 Penaeus monodon
TTTTTCTTGTTTTCCGGTTTATAAAATTTTCTATTTCCTTTTCTTATTCTTATTCTTTTTCTATATTTTGGTATTCCTGTTTTCTCTCCTTCAGTTTACCGCATGTTCGTCTGTCTTTTTCTTCCTTCTTTCTTCTCCTTTGCTTTAATTTTCCCTTATCCACTTCATTTTCAATTCCATTTTCTTGTTTCTTTTGAATAATTTTACTCATTCAAGTCTTCATAATCTTATTATTTGTTTATTCATGTATTCAAATTAAATCTGATTCATTTATACTTCACTTCTTATCCATTCCATCATCTTCATTTCTTTTGTACATCGTTGACACTGTAAGTTCTCTTCTGTCATATAACATAACACCACACGCAACCACAACACACAGAATAGCATCAAATGTTTTTCATACAAATAAGTATGTTGATGCACTGATGTATACATGTTTATATGCGTGTGTGTGCTTACACGCACCCATACACACAATTTGCCCTCCCCTACAATCACGCACACACATAAACAGACACACAGGCACACACACACACACACCGCGCGCCGCGCTCATATATATATATATATATATATATATATATATATATATATATATATATATATATATATGTGTGTGTGTGTGTGTGTGTGTGTGTGTGTGTGTGTGTGTGTGTGTGTGTGTGTGTGTGTGTGTATATACATATATATTTCTTTTCTCCTCTTTTAGACTCCTCTCTCCTCCAGACCGGCCAAAAGATTCCTGATAAAGAACGGTCATTTTTCTTCAGTCCAACATCTTTTCAGGCTACCCCCCAACGCTTCAAGGGTCATCAGCTCCCCTTAATACTCGCGAAAGATGATCATTCTCCCAACAACACACAGCACTGACAGAGGATGATCGTTTACCCAACACCCGATTCCCGCAGAGAGAGAACTTGCAGAATTAGGTGGTCATTACGAAGTTGTTGACTAGGGGTCAGGGATGCGGGAAAATGTGGCAACTTGTCTTGGGAATTGGACTGAGCAAATATACTCGTAAAAGGAGTAGTGAGGGAGAGGGAGGGAGAGAATGGAAAGAGAGAGGGAGGGAAGTAAAGGAGGAAAGAAGAGAGAGGAGAGAGGAAGAGGCAGTGAACACGGAGACACAAATGACACAAGACAAAGTGAAAGAAGTAGAGGAACTTGCAAGCTCGTTCTGATAACCTTATGCGTCATGTCTCTCCTACCTTTCCATATAGTAGAGGATAAAAGGCTCATTCAGGATTCCCATGCTCCGAAACAAAGAAGGTAAGTAAGTACGAGAATTACTCACATTTTTTACACACTGTTTTGCATAGTGTGGAAAGGGCATCATTGAATTATTTGGGAGGATATACATTTTTTCACTACTATTTTTTTCACTTTCTTGGTAGCCAATTAGTCTTTAATCTACTTCTCTTGTTTCCATAATCTGGTAAGGATTTGTGAGCTAAGCCAATAAGTATCTTTTTGCGAGTATCCCTGAAACCTTTTATCACTCTGGTGCATCAAGTCTGCCGTTGGATGTTTAGGAGAAAAAGTATCCACTCCAGCTTATTACTCTCACAATCTAGCAAGATGTTATTCCTTCTTTTACTGCTGTCTTTTTACTCCGTTATACCCACTATACTTTTTCGTGTTATTGTAGACACATAAAACTGGCATGCGGAAGTCAGCGACTTGTTGATTATATTGCGGTGTTATGTTCTGGGGAATAGCTAGGCGATAAGGGGCGGAGCGAGAAGAATCACCTTCTGCATGGTGCGCAGATCCTTGCTGGAAAGACCCTTGTAGCGATCATGCAACTGAAACGCAAGGACGCCGGGTTGTTGTTAAGTCTTACGTGTTGTATAATTTTGTTCTGGATTAATTTACAGTTTAGTGGTGCGACGATGTATTTGACGGTCTCTCAGTCGGTTTCCCTGTCAAGGATCATGGTATCTGGGTTATTCTGTAACGAAGCCTGTTCCAGCTTTATTCGAAGTAACGTTTTTCCCGATAACTTCCTTACAGAAAGATACTCCCTACAAAGACATGTTTTTATGTAGATCCAATCAAAGAAGAGGCCAGAATAAGTATACTTAGAAGCAGTCACCACCATGTGAGCATCTCTCTCTCTCTCTCTCTCTCTCTCTCTCTCTCCTCTCTCTCTCTCTCTCTCTCTCTCTCTCTCTCTCTCTCTCTCCTCTCTCTCTCTCTCTCTCTGCTCTCTCTCTCTCTCTCTCTCCTCTCTCTCTCTCTCTCTCTCTTCTCTCTCTCTCTCTCTCTCTCTCTCTCTCTCTCTCTCACTCTCCTCCATTCTAGATTTGCATCAACTATGTTCTTTTGATTAACTGGATAAATGATGCACAAGCTGATATTTTTTTCATTCTCACTTGACAGACCTTCACTTTTCCCCGAAGTTTTACTTCTTTTTTGGATTTTTCTTTTTTTTCAGCCGCTCGACAAAAACTGCTGTTGATGACAGCACGTCATCTATATTTTTTTAAACATCAGC
>NC_051396.1:6309396-6311896 GCF_015228065.2 Penaeus monodon
CACACACACACACACACACACACACACACACACACACACACACACACACACACACACACACACACACACACACACACACACACACACACAAACAAACAAACAAACACACACACCGAAGCAAAAACAAACAAACAAACACACTGAAACAAAAACAAACAGACTCTACGAATATCCACGAACTGAAAAAAAACACACACACATCATCCTCCTCCTTTCATTCCTTCCTCTCCAGCTTGGACATCCGAGGACGTGGAGACAGGGACTGGCAGATCACGTGGAATTCTCGCTGGACAGGGAAGCTGCCAGGTGCACCAGCTACCTCGGTTTCGCCCAAACCCGAACACTCACGCACGCTCCATGCTAATCCTACGGGGTAAGATTTTTTTCTGTTTTAAGTTTTTTTTTTCCTTTCTTTTTTTTTTCTTGGGGGGGGGGGTGAGTGGGGGTTATGATGTTGGTATTGCTTTGCATATGTTTATTGTTCTGTTTGTATATATGTGTTTGTTTGTTGTTTGTAAGGGGCTGGCTCTCTCTCGCCCTGTCAAATTTGCCTGTCTGTCTATGTTCCCATCTGCTCTATCTCTCTCTACTCGGGTTTCTCTTATATGTATACCCCACCTCTTTCGTCTCTCTCTGTCTACGTTTATCTCTCTCTCATCGTCTCCTTTCAATCTCTTCTCTAATTTCATCTTTCTCTTTCTCTCTCTTCTAAGTTACCACTCCTTCCTCTCTTCCTACTATCTATCTATCTATCTTCTGTTGTCTGTCTGTTGTCTATCTATCTTCTATCTATTCTATACTATTACACATAGCTTTCTCCCCTGGATATTTTCACTCTCTCACCATCCCATTCGCTCCACTTTCTTCTTCTTCTCTCTTCCGCCTCTGTCTCTCACTCTACTGTTCTCTCTCTTCTTTCTCTCTCTCTCTATTCCTCTCTCGGGAATAATTTCACTCTCCTCACCTCCATTCGCTACACATTCTCTTCTCTCTCTTTCACGTCCTTTGTTCTTCTCTCTCTCTTCCTCTTTCTTGTTCTTCTCCTCTGAGTTACTCTTCTCTGTGGTAATTTTATCTGCTCTCCTCCATTCGTCCCTTCTTTCTTCTGTCTCTTTTCGTCCTTTCTTGTTCTTCTCTCTCTCTGTTCTCTCTCTTTCTTGTTCTTCTCTCTCTCTAGTTCTCTCTCTCTGTGGATAATTTTTCATCTCTCTCACCTCCATTCGCTCCCTTTCTTTCTTCTTCTTTCTCTTTTCCGTCCTTTCTTGTTCTTCTTGTTTTCTTTGTTGGTCATGAAGAAGCGGTTAGGCAAATAAATGATAGTTTATCCTTGCATGAGCATAACCTCTAATGCTCCTTATCTGAATATGTATTTGCAATTTTCCTTGTATTTCCGGCATTCTGTATAACATACCACACAGTCTAGAAATGCATATGTAGTTCCCATTCACAAACATTTTTACTTACGAGGTAACTCAGGTATCTTTACGTTTTCTAACAATTTTTTTTCTTTGTCGTATCGTGTCGTATCTTTTTTCTCTATCTTTTTCTGCCTTTTTTCTTCTCTTTTTTCTCTATTCTTTCCTCTTTCCTTATTCTTATTTTGTTTTATGTAATTCGGACTAATCAACCTGCATAGTCACAACTCTTCGTATCCATTAAAAAAATGCTCTTAATTATATCAAAACATACATATAAACTGATAGTTTCTGAAAATTAACTGAAGGCAATAGAACCTAACTCATTGTATTCCAGTAATTAATTCACTGCTCCCGAGACTGTAAGGATAGTGTGACATGTCAAGAAATTGAAATGCGATTACATATGATGTCGCAAGCTAAGATTAATATATTGGCGTTTATGTTAGAGTGTGTGTATGTGAACATGCATTCATGTAAGTTTATATTTATGTAGGTATGCACACACAAAAACACGCACACACAAACACACACACACACACATACACACACACACACACACACACACACACAGGGGAGAGAGAGAGAGAGAGAGAGAGAGGAGAGAGAGAGAGAGAGAGAGAGAGAGAGAGAGAGACAGAGAGAGAGAGAGAGAGAGAGAGCAGACAGATGAAGAAGAAGAGAAGAAAGAGAAGAGAGAAGAGAGAGAGAGAGGAGAGAGGAGAGAAGAGAGACAGACAGACAGAAAAAGAAAGAGAAAGAGAGACAGAGAGAAAGAGCGAGACAGAAGGTGAGTTACACTTTTATCCAATGACACATTTTTTTCTCCTAGTATCAACCCATTTGACCACATACATGCGAACTCTAAATCAGGAAGAATCCCCAGTCTCGCTCGGGATTGAGCGACATTATCTCACATCACACAGCAAAGATAAGTTAGAGTGTTTGGAAATCGATTCGGCAAACTCTTCTTATATCTGCAAAAGCAGAGATTGAATTGATTAGAAAGAAAGTATTGTGTGTACACAGTGAATGTGTGCGTCGCGCGCTGCGACTTGCGTGCGGTGTGGTGTTAATGATATAGG
>NC_051396.1:6346896-6351896 GCF_015228065.2 Penaeus monodon
ACTGTTAGGTAAGTAAAGTAGGTAACATGAGTTCCAGATTAGTTGTAAGCCAAGTGAAAACCGGGTAAGTAAAGAAACGCCAGAAACCAATGTATCAAGTAAGTAGGCGAGCGGCAAGTAAGGCAAGAAACAGAAGTACTAGGTAAGTAAGGAAACTGAACGCCAGGTAGGTGAGGCAAACGGGTGCCAGGTAAGTAGGGCAAATAAGCGCTAGGAAGGTAAGGCAAATGAGTGCCAGGTAAGTATGGCAAATAAGCGCTAGGAAGGTAAGGCAAGTGAGTGCCAGGTAAGTATGGCAAGTCAGCACTTGATGGGTAAGGCGAGTGCCAGGTAAGTAAGGCAAGTGAGTGCCAGGTAAGTATGGGAAGTAAGCGCTTGATAGGTAAGGCGAGTGCCAGGTAAGTAAGTAAGGCAAGTGAGTGCCAGGTAAGTATGGCGAGTAAGCGCTTGATAGGTAAGGCGAGTGCCAAGTAAGGCAAGTGAGTGCCAGGTAAGTATGGCAAGTAAGCACTAGATAGGTAAGGCGAGTGCCAGGTAAGTAAGTAAAGCAAGTGAGTGCCAGGAAAATATGGGAAGTAATCGCTAAATAGGTAAGGCAAGTGAGTGCCAGATAAGTATGGCAAGTAAGCGCTAGGTAGGTAAGATAAGAGAGAGACAGGTAGATAAAGCAAGAAAGCTTTATTAAGTATGTAACAACAAGTTAAGTAAGGTATGTGAACACTAGGGAGTTAAGTAATTAGCTAAAGTATGTCATCGTCAGATAAGTAAAGTAAATAAGTGCCAGGTTAATGAAGTGCAAGTAAAGTAATTGAACGCCAAGTGTGTAGAATGAACAGAAGATAAACACGGTAAGTTAACATTAGGTAAGTGAGTACCAGGCAAGCCAGGTATGTGAGCGCCAGGTAAGCAAAGTGAGTGACGGTAAACAAAATGCCTGTAATAATAACTGATGCTGGGTGTTCTTGGAAGTGATAGAGGTTTATGAAAGAGGCCCTGAGCGTAAAAAGGTCCGGAACCGCAGCTGTGTGTGTGTATAAACGTGTGTGACTGTGTATGTGTATATATACATGTGTGTCTGTGTGTGTGTGTGTGTGTTTGTTTATTATTGTATGTATTGCATATGATATATATATACATATGTTTAATATATATGATTATGTATGTATATGTATATACATACACAAACACACACACACACACTCACATATATATATATATATATATATATATATATATATATATATATATATATATATATATTCTATTTGCGTTCACCAATGCACATGCAAGTAGCACGAATAACATGGCTGCAAAATTTATTGCAGTTCTGTCGGCCACATATGATACAAGGTAGAAATATGGTCTCCAGGACGGTGGACGGAGAGAGAGAGAGATTAGTAAACTCAAAATCCTGAGCTTATATGCAATTTATATCTTTTCTAATGTAGACTCATGGCGTATTCTTAAATGTAATCTATTTGTATATATAAAGTCTTTTCAAGCTATCACAACAAAACCTTAGATTACAAAACCTCATTAGAAAAAAAAAGTAAATAAACAAATATCGAATCTTACCAACTTCCCTTCTGCACGTAAACGGAAATCACTAAAAATAAATAAATAAATCGGAGGAGGGGAGGGAGGGGATTGATTACCTTAGTGTTTATTTCAAGGGGGAACGGGGGTGGGGCAAAGAGGGAGGGGAAAATAATGTCTGGATGATTAATGATATAGTAAGTGATCCTTTATTATTAATCAAGTTTTATGAAATGTTTTGAATAGAATGTATTGGGAAAGGGATCCCAGTGGAAAAGAAAGAAAACAGAAATGTTCGCTTTATATGTTATATATGTTATATGTATTCACTTATTGGCAAGATTTAACATTAATATTGTTACCGATATTCTTATCACTTCATCACTAGTTTCCTATCATGTTCGTCATCATTTTCATTTTTTTACTACTGTTTCCGTTATCATTCCGACAACAGCATATCTCATATCATCATATCTATATTGTAACTTGCTTCCATTATATTGGCAATTTAATAGGCAATTTAATTAGTATTTAGACAATAATGATTATGATATGGTGCTATACATTTGACATGTCTATGGAAACGTTTCTATGATATATCTCAAAATGCAGTGCAATTTAACATGCAGTTTAATAAAAGGCATATTGTGATTTCATCCGATTAGATAAGACAAAATACCCGATTTAAATTCTGATTCAAATGACGAAACAAAGGTAACATTGAATCTATTACTGATGTTATTGTTGCTGCTTCTATCATCGCCGCCCAGCTACTACTACAATTTACACCACCGCCATTATTATTAAAACTACTACTATTACTACTCAATTACATTTATTATCAATAAAACCGTAATTGCTGCTTCTGCTACTGCTGCTCCTATACCTTTAACTATTACTACGACCACTATTACTACTGCTTTAACTACTACTACTCAGTTATATTCATTACCAATACTACTTTACCTGCTGCTACTGCTGCTGCAGCTACTTTTGCTACTAACACTTTTACTACTAATACCCACTGAGGATGGTAGCAATAGCAAAGCTGGATTAAGACCTGTCGCGGCCCCAAGTCTAACGTAATTATGGAGCCCCCACACGTACGCACGTACACACCCACACAAACACACACACACACATACACATACTTATGTGTGGGTGTGTGGGTGTGTGAATATATATATATATATATATATATATATATATATATATATATATATATATATATATATATATATATATATTATATATATATATATTATATATATATATATATATATATATATATATGTGTGTGTGTGTGTGTGTGTATGTATGTATGTATGACATATACACATATATTCATATATAAATATGTGTATATATATTCATATCTATACATATATATTAATGCGTATATATATATATATATATATATATATATATATATATATATATATATATAACTATGTATATATTTGTATGTTTATATATGTATCCATATATAAACATACTGAGGCCGCGGTGGCCAAGTGGTTAGAGCATCGGACTCAAGACTGTCACGACGGCAATCTGAGTTCGAAGGTTCGAGTCACCGGCGGGCGCGTTGTTCCCTTGGGCAAGGAACTTCACCTCGATTGCCTGCCTAGCCCCTAGGTGGGCAAGCCAGCCCACGTCAGTGCCGGTCCCAGAACCGGGTAAATAGAGATGGTGACACCGGGCGGAAGGCAACGGCAAACCACCGCTCTAAATTGCCAAGAAAATCATGGAAATCCATGATCGCCAACATCCTTGTGGGAAAGGGCACTTGAAAGAAGAAGATTATAAACATACACCTACGCACGCACTTACGCACACACACTCACACGCACATATATGTGTTTATAAATAATATATGCTCGCACTCACACACACACATGCATACAGAAACACAGACACATGTACACACATATGTATATACAAATATATTTAAATGTATATACATGAGTGCAAGGATGAAATGAAACTGGCATGATTGGAGCGAAATAAAACATACTTCGAGCTTGTCCACAGTTCCCCTTCCTTTTGTATACCCTCCCATTGGGAAGTTTTATACAATTCCAATACTTATTCCATTTCTTTTGTGGCAGTGTTTGATTTTTATGTGAAGTCAAGCGCTTCCGAAAAGTCAATAAGAACTTAAAGATACTTTTATCAGTATCAGCAAATAGTTCATAACATTACATAACTGTATATGTATTTCGGACATGTGAATCAGTTTGTATTGCAGGCGCAGTTACGCCTTGCTGTGATTAGTACGTCGTGTAAAATTCACGATGACATTTTAGAATGTCAGCCAACCGATGGTCATGAACGACATATTCAGCGAGCTTGCATATCTTGCTAACACAGATATACCATTCTCAGGTGAAGCTCAATAATGCGGTCCCTTCTAAGAATACGAAAAGCAAGAGCGTGTTATGACAGGAGATAAGAATTTGCTGTAAAATATGGAAGGGTAAACGTCAAGAATACTCGAGAAGGTAGTCGGGATGAATGTACCAGGGCCTTGAATCCACAAACCGCATGAGGAAGTGAATCTTTGCTTTCATGTTGTTTATTAGTGACTCGCACTTTATCTATATTTGTTTTACTCTTGGTAAAAGAAGTTTATCTTTGTTATTCAAATCGCAACGTTACAATGTATTGAGTTACTATATTTCAGTTAACTGAAGCGTATCACTTGCTCCGAAGCCACCTTCGTTCTTGCCAGCGATTGCCTTCCCTGGAAGAGCGACATTACTAAAGATTAAAAAAGATGCATCAAACAAGTGTTTTGTTAGATAAACAGGACATAATATCCATCAGAATGGAAATACAGACTTGGTAACTCCTGCGGTTAATTCCTCAAGATGATGTACCACAGAGAGAGGTTCGATGAAATTTACAAACTTTCGTTGAAGAAAAACGCTGCTGCATTTAAAAGTGAAAGGAACAGACTTCGCTTTTAATTACTTTAATATAAGACCCGGACCTAATTTTTTGTTGCTTCATAAGCAAATTTGAGATTTTCCTTCACTCTCGATGCTGAGATTCAGAGTTTACTAATACGATTAATGTTGTGCAAGTAGGAGAATACACTGCGGCAAATGGTAATTACCAAGGTACATTCAACAAGGTATTTCCACTTGCATATAGCCCATTGAACCAATAAGTGAAATTGACTTTTTCCCCAAGTTTCCCCTGTTCAACCAAAAATTCTGTTCAATTCCTCCTCCCCCGGCGGTGATAGCTGTGACAATTGTTTAAACAGAAATGTTATTGCTTTCTTCATCATACGGCACAGTGAACAAGCATTAGAATTGTCAACATATAGGTCAATAAGACCAGATATTTTTTTAAAGTTCAGTAACAAATTTCAGTACATTACAGGTTTTTTCTAGTGTTCTAATTGAAGATATCATACTATAGACGATGCTTTAAAAAATAAAGAAGTATAAATA
>NC_051396.1:6380291-6390291 GCF_015228065.2 Penaeus monodon
GAGAGTGAGTGAGAGTGAAGGAACAAAGCAGATGAAAAAGGAACAAAGCCCAAGGCTTTTTTTTTTTTTCTAAAAATTTAAACCCGTGTTTCCAGTGTGGAGGGGAAAATTTGCTGTGTACGTCACGTTTTTGGGAAAGGCGTGAGACAAAAACGTAAAGCGAAGAGGAAATTTTTGTGAAGAGAAGAGCAGGATTTTAAGTGAAAAAAAGTGGGGAAAGGGGCAGTAAAGAAAAGCCGGTTTTTTACGTGAGAGATTTTGAGTGAGAAAACGTGTGAAAAATTCCCGAAAAAAATTGGTCAAAGGGTAAAAAAGTTCTTTAAAAATGGGGTTTCGAAAATTTAAATTTTTTGTTTTCGTTATTATTTTAATCTTTTGCTTTTTTTTCCTTTTTTTTTCCCTTGTTCTTTTATTTTGTTTTATCATTTTTTTTTTAAAATCATTTTGGTTTAAATTTTGAATAAAAAAATTTTTGATAGAAATAATTTTTTTCCTATAATTTGCAGTTGTTAGAACTAAGCCCCAAAAACATAGGTCTTCCACAGAATTTTGCACTGCGGAAGGACAATCCCATATAAAAAAGGAGATGGGATACTACTACTTTTCCCAAAATAAACATACCCACACAAAACATCCCTACAAAAAACCTAAACTTCTACATACATACATACACATACCACACATACATACATACATACATCATAATAGGAACATTCATACATAATACAAAAATACACATATAAAATAAATCCATACTCTACACATTAAAACATACACCATATTTAAACATACACAACCCCCACAATATTTTATAAAATACTTTCATACGAAAATACATAACACACATACTACATACACACACACAATATTTACATACATACATACAAAACCTTACATACATACATACTAAATACAAAAATCCCAAATAATACATCATAAAATCTATGTACACCCCAAAACACACAAAACACACACACACCCCCCAAAACACACCCAAAAATATATAAATATATGATATTTTTATAATTAATTATATATATGGGTGTGTGTGTGTTGGTGGGGTGTGTTTGGGTTGTGTGTGGGTGTGGGTGTTGGGGTGTTTTGTTTTGGGGTGTCTGTGCGTGTGTGTGTTATATGTGGGGTGTGTGTGTGTGTATGTAAAATATTAATTATATATTTTAATTTTCTATATACTATATATATTTTATTTTATTTTCTATAATTACTTCCCTTATAAAATATTATATATTATATTTTAAATATATATGTATTTGTATATATCTATATATTTAATTTTATATATATATATATTCTATATATAATCATACTATATATATATTATCTTTAATCTTACGTTAATTCAAATTCTATTGGTGTGTGTGTTTATATATAATATCTACATATTATATATTTTATCTAAAAATATATTTTTCCCCTATATTTTTTTTTACTTTTAATTTAATCTATATATATAAATTTTGTGTGTGGTTTGTGTGTCATTCTCCTTCTCTCCTCTCTCTCTCCTCTCTCTCTCCTCTCTCTCCCTCTAAAATATATATATATATATATATATATATATAATATAGTGTGTGTTTTTTTTGGGTGGTGTGTGTGTTTTTGGTTTTGTGTGTGTGTGTGGGTTTGTTGGGGTGTGTATGCATGTATATATATATATTATATAATATATAATATATATATATTATTATATATGTATGTATATATAATATTATTTTATATATATATTATTATATTTTAAAATATATTTATATTATTTTATATATTTATATATATGCTGTGTTGTGTGTTTTGTGTGTTTATGTTGTGGGTTGCTGTATTGTAAAAAATATAAAATTATATATATATATAAAATATATCTATTATTAATAAATATTCTATAATATATCTTATTAAAAGATAAAATATATTATATATTATTACTTTGTATGTGTGTGTTTTGTGTGTGTTGTGTGTGTGTGTGTGTGTGGGTGTGTGTGTGTGTGTGTGTGGGGTGTGTTTTGCGGGGTGTTGTGTGTGTTTTGGGGTCTATATATCCTTTATATTATTATGTATTATATATAAAAATTATATTAAATATATATTTAAAATATTATTATTATTTCTGTGTGGTGTGTTGTTTTTGGGGTGGGGGGGGGTGTTTGTTTTGTGTGGGGTGTGTGTGTGTGTGTGTTCTTTTATACATATATTTATATATATATTATATATATATATATTATATTAATATGTGTGTGTGTGTTTGTGTGTGTGTGTGGTGTGTTGTGTTTTGTGTGTGTGTTTTGTGGTGGGGTTTTTTTTATTTTTCTCCCCTCTTTTTTTCCCCCTCTCTCTCTCCCCTCCTCTCCTCTTTCTCCCCTCCCCCTCTCCCTCTCTCTCTCTCTCTCTCTCTATTTTATATATTATTTATATATTATATTTTTAATTATAATTTTTTTGGGCGCGTGTTTGGTGTTTTGTGTGTGTGTTGTGGTTTGTGTTGTGTGTGTGTGTGTGTGGGGGTTTGTTTTGTGTTTTGTGTGTGTGTGTGTGTGCGCGTTTGTGTGTATCCCAATATATCAAAACATCATCACACGGGGGGCTAACCCCGAGGGGGCCCCTTTCCCGCTCCACCCTTCGTTTTCAGCCAGGGGGAAATCCCTCGAGCGAGTCCCCCGGGCAGGCCCAGGGCCCCCATCTCAAATTCCCGCGACGGGTTCTCGTGATTTTCCCAAGCCATGATCCCCCGGGTGGGGCCCACAGGTCTCCTCCACCCAGGTTTGTCTCGCAGAGAGAAAACCTGGGGGGGGCAGGGTGCCCAAAGGGGAGACTACCCTAGGGGCCATTGCCTAAGTTGGCATCCCGGATTATGCAAGTAACAGGCCCCATGCCAGTCTCAGGGTGAAAACCCCGCCAGTTGGCCCACGGGGTCCTCCCAACTTTACCCCTTTGACCCCGGCGAAGGGACTTGTTAAAAAAGGCACCCAAGGCGAACCCAAAAAAAACCGGATAGCGTCCATTTTTCCCACTTCCTATACATAACTGGCAATATAAAGGGCCCTTGAAGACCCAGTTTGGGTTTCCTTTTCCTGCATAGGTCCCGATCTCCAAACGCTCTTTTTTTGATCGAGTTCATGGCCCCTTTTGCCGCCCAAATCCTTCACAGACTTCCTGATCTAAAACCCGAGTTTATGATTTACCCAAACCAAGGTATTAAAATTTTCTGTGATTTTCAACGCCCTGGGGCCGAAAGCATGGGTCCCCCTGAAGGGGTTTTCCCCAACGGGCCCCCAAAGCCCTTTAATCTTGTCTTGATCCAAATCCCCCTGGGCCTAGGGGTTTCGCCTCATTGCAAAAATAAATAAAGGGAGCCGCCAAAATTTTGCCCTCCAGGGACTCAGATAGGATAGCAAAAATCATGGGAAAAGTCAAGGTCTGAGACCAAATATTTCCTATTTTTTGCTCAAAACACTGTTTTGGTTTAGTTTTTCAAACCCATTTCCAGTCCATACGGGTTTTTTAAAAAAAGTGTTGGTGAAAGGGACGCAGCCTCCCCCTCACCCCTGATTACGGGGAAAGAAGTTCGACATACCCCCACCCCCCTTTTCACCCTTTTTCAGTACCCATAAAAAGGGTTTTGCTAAAAGGCCAAATCTGTCCCGGGAAATTTTCCCCCTTAGCCTCGGGATCTTCCCTAGCGATTCCGATGCACCGAGTAAAATTTCCCTTCTTGAGGTCGTGAAAGGGGCGCAACAAACCCCGCCAAACTCCAAGGGGGCTTTTCCCACTTACTCGAACCCGCTAGTAAAAAAGGGGTTCCGTGGACTTCCGGGAGTAAACCCAAGACTAAAAACCGGTCTCTGATGCTCAATAGGGGGTTTGCGGTTTCCCGTTTCAGAAAATTGAGCGAGAACCTTCCCGGGTATCCCGACAGGGGAAATGCCACGGTAGTTGCTACAGCCCCAACCCCCCCTTTTCCCCCCTTTTCAGAGAGGGATGCCCCGCCCCTCAGCGGGTCGGGGGAAAGGGGAAAACCAACTCCCCAAGGGCAGCCCGGATTTGAAAGCAACCCTGACCCTGGGTTTCAAACCCCCACCCCTTTGCAGTTCGGGCGGGAAAAATCACTATCCTGCAGTTTTCCCCCACTCTTCGTTTTGAAACCCGCCATCCAAAACCTTTCTGTTAGGGTATGGGGTTTTTCCTCGCGGGGTGGGTGGTCCGTCACAGGAAACTGAACACCCTTTTGCATCCAAGCAAACTTTTTGGGGTCAAACCGGGTTACGCTTTTAAAAATACCGGGCCCAACATTCACAAACCCCCCAAAAATAAAACTGAATAAATCCGTCCACCCGGGCGTTTCGACTGCAGTCATCTGTAGAGGGGCTTAGATTTTCCTTTTCCCTCGGGGCTTGGAAAAGGGCAGGGCAAAGGGTCATTTAACCAAAGAAATGGCCTTCCCCTCCCCCGAAAGGGTTTCCGGATAAAATGTTCCTTGCCCCTTCTCGGCAGTGTCCGAGCCCCACGCACCATGGAAACCCAAACGCAGGTTTTTTAAAATTTCCATGGGGTGAGTGTGTGTGTGTGTGTAAATTTGTGTGTGTATTTATTTACTTCTCTCCCCCTTTTCTCTTTTTCCCCCCTTCTTTTCTCTCTCTCTCTTTTTATATATATTATAAAATATATATATATTTTAATATTATATATATAAAATATATATATATATTTTAATAAATTATATTAAATAAAATTATATATAAAATAATTATAATTATCACATATATATATTTTCCCTTGTGTGTTTTGGTGGGGGGGGTTTGTGTGGTGTGTGTGTGGGGAGTGTGTGTTTTGTGGTTTTGTGTGTTTATTTTTTATTTTCTCTCTCTTTTTCCCCCCCTCTTTCTCCCTCTCCCCTTTTCTCCCCCTTTTCTCTCTCTTCTCTCTAAAATAAAATAAAAAATATTTATATATATAATATTAATATATATATATATATATGTATTTTACATATACCATATATTATATAATATATATATATATATATTAATAAAATTATATATATATAAATATTATCCCACATATATTATTTATATAATATATATATTTTAATTATATATAATATATATATATTATATTATTTGTTTTCCAATATATACATATTACGTATTTTAAAATTTAATCATTATCTTATAAATAGTATATTTGGGGTTGTGGGGTTTTGTGTGTGGGGTTTTGTGTGTGTGGTTGGTGTGTGGTGTTTTTGTGTGTGTGGGGGGGGTTGTGTGTGTGTGTGTGTGTGTTTGGTTTTTTGTGTTTGTGTTGGTATGGGGTGTGGTTTGTATTGTTTAGAAAAGTTTGTAGATAGCCATACCCCACAAAACACACACACACAACCACACACACCACATACAAATATATATATATAATATATATATATATATATATAATATAATTTTATATATATTTTAAAATTAAAAAGAAAAGAGCGGGGAGAGAAAAAGGTATTCCAAATATATATCCATATTTTATTTTTGAAACCCACGCATACACTAACTGAATATTTTAAAGGGAATCGCGAGAGGGGTTCAGTCGCCCCAAAAAAAACAACGAAAAGTAACCTCCTATAAAGGGGCAAAAAACCCCATATTTCAACGCAACTCTCCCAAAAAACCCCCAAAAAAACCAACTGTATTAAAATTGCTCAAATTCCATAAAACATTCTCTCCCCTTTTCCCCCCTTCCACGAATATCCCGCACGCAACCACACACACCCCCCCTCCGGGGGCGAAATGAAATAAAAACAGGAGGGAAAGGACTGTGAATCGCATGTTTTCACAGTAAAAAAGCTTCAACGTTCCGTGTATCCAAAAGGGGGGTTTTTTTCGTGTTCGCTTTCCCCCCCCCCGTTCTTTGCTTTCCTCTACCTCCCGTTTTCCCCCGTTTCCCCTTCTTTTTTCCCTCTCGTCCTATTTGTCCTCCCCCCCTCCCCTTTCCCCCTCTCTACCCTTCCCCCCCATCCTCCCCCCCACTTCTTCCCCCTCCCTCTTCTCCCCCGCTCTCCTCCCCCTCCTCCCCCTTCTTCTACCCCTCCCCACCGCGCCCCCTCCCCTCCCTTTTTCCCCCCCTTCCCCCCGCCCTCTTCCCCCCAAACCCCTCCCGCCCTCCTCCTCCTTCCCCTTCCCCTTCCCCCCCCCTCCCCCCCCAAAACCCTCCCGGGCCCCCCTCCTCCTCCCCCTCTTCCCCCTTTCCCCTCCCCTTCTATTCCCCCCCCCCTCCTACTCCCACCCCCCTCCCGGGCCCCCTCCCCACTCCCACTTTCGCCGAGCCCAACCTATTAACCCCTTTCTTTGGGAGGTTTTATCCGAGCAGGCATGGGAGAAAAAAAGGCTGGCAGGGGACCTAAAGGCCCCGATGTTTTTCTGAAATATACGTATATTTAGTGAAAAATTTTTTTAAAAAAAAAAGCGAAAAATTCCCTAAGCTTAATAAAAGACAGTGATGATGGTCCCCCATGATAAAATTTTTGATAATTTTTGTTAGGTTTTTTTAATATCACCAATCTTCCTCCCACTATTTTTTTAAAAATCATAATGGTAATATAAAATAACAAAAAACAGAATACAATGGCAATAAAATTTAAAACAAAATTATAAAAATTTCATAATGAATAAAAAAACCCAAAAAAATGTTATAAAAATTAATAATAGTAATAGTAATAAAAAATAATAAACAATAAAAAATAAATAATAAAAATAATAATAAAAATAATAGTATGATGATGATAATGATGATGGGGGTGATGATGAAGATGAAATGATAATAAAAGAAAATTTATGATGATGATGGGTGTGTGATGAGAAGATGTGTGATGATGATGGTGATGATGATGAAATGACATGATCATGATCATGTGATGAAAATTATATGATGTGTGATAAAGATGAAAATGAGTTTAAATTGAGGGTGGTGTATGATGTGCCCCCTGTTATTGGGGATTTGTGATAATATGTAATTGTATTGATTTAAAGTGGGGATGTGATTTATAATATGGTGTGGTGAAAATGTGATATTTAATGTGATGTGAAGGATTATGATGACGATGATGATTAGGATAATAAAATTTTATAAAAAAAATGATATTCATAATATGTGATAATAATAGTAATATTTTATGACTATTGTGGGTGATGATTGATAATAATGGGAAAAATTTACTTTAAAAATACTAATGATAATACCAGCAATAAAATAACAGAAAAATAATAACATTTCCCTAAAAAACAATCATGATATAATGAGGGCACTATCATAATCATAATAAAACACAATCAAAAAAGGGATGTTGAAAATGGTAACGATAAGGGAAAAAATACAAATTTATAAAGAAAATAACCTTGCAAATGGCAAAACCAGGGCTGAAAAATATCTTAAATTAAAAAAGGAATGAGACAGGGGGAGAAAATTTCCTTATTTTTTTGAGGAATGGTAAAGGGTTATGATAATAATTTAAATTTTCGTCATTTAAACCCACCTATCCGGAAAAGTTAGGGAAAAACATTCCAGTGGAATAATGTTTTCAAAAGGAAATTGCTTTTTAAAAAAAAAAAAAAAAAAAAAAAAAAAAAAAAAAAAAAAAAAAAGCAAAAAAAAATATAAAAAGGGAATGTTTAAAAAAAAATTTCGCTAGCCAGAATTGAAATTAAAATTCCCGCGACAAAAATTCATTTTGAAAGCCAACAAATTTTTCATTAAATTTTTCTGTTTAAGCAGGGAGAAACCTTTTTGGAAAGTAATGCAAAAATGTTGGGAATAAAAAATCGGTATGCATAAAAAACCCCAAAAATTTTATTTTTGGGAATATAATCCATTATGAATTTTAAAACAAAGTGAAAAAATTTTCAAATAAAAAACCCAAAAAAACAAGGGAAAATTTTCATATTAAATTTTAAACACCCCTTCGCTTCAAAAATACACATAATAAAAAGGTAAATTTTCTATTAATTTTTTAAACACCCCCCTTTGCTTCACTCTTTTTCTCTCTATCTATTATCTATCTATCTCTGTAAATTCTATTCTTTTTTCTTTTCTCTCTCCCCTTTTCCCCCTCATTCCCCCTCTCTCCTCTCTCGCCCCTCTCCCTTCCCCCCCTTCCCCTCCCCCCTTTTCTCTCTCCTTTTCCCCCCTTTTCTCTCCCCCCTCTCCCCTCTCTCTCTCTTTTCCCCTCCCCCTCTCCCCCCCCCCCCCCTTTTCTCTTTTCTTTTTCCTTTTTATCTCTCTCTCCCCCTCTCTCTCTCTCTCCTCCCTCACAAATCTCTCTCCCAAAACCAACACCATCACCACACAACACAAACACACACACACAAAACCCAAAAAACAAAACAAACCACCAAAAAAAACGAACAACAAAACACACAAACAAACCAACACACCCCAAACAAAAAAAACAAACACAAAAAAACAAAAACAAAAAAAATCCAAAAAAAACACACAAAAAAACACACACACCGCCCACACACACAACCTTTTAAAAAAGGGTAAAAAAAAAAGAGAAAAAAAACACTAGTAGATTTTTTTAAACTGATTTCAAAAAGGGAAAAAGTCAAAATCTTGCCGGCCCCTTTCCCCGGGTTCTTTTTTTTTTTCTCTCCCCCCTCTTTTTCTCATTCTTCTGGGAAAAAATAATCCCGAAAATTGGCACTACACCCCTTTTTGTCCAAAGTACGTGTTTTTTGTCATTACATGTAGAGCTCCCCTTCAAACCAGAGCCTTCTTTGTTTATTTGGGAACACTGTCCAATCTCAGGGAAGGAAATTAAACCCCCAACTCACTCTGGGAACACCCCCGATTTTGCCAAGGCTATTTTTAGGGGGAAAAAAGGGGTGGGGGAAAGGAACAGAGTTCAGTAAATTAAAAAAAGAAATACCCGTCCATAATTTTTTAAAAAATTTTAATAAAAAAAAAAACTTGGCAAAAAAGACCAAATTAAAATTTTAGAACTCCCTAAACCCAGGATGAGTTTGTTTTTTTTTTTTTCCTTTTCCCAGACGGGGCCCAAAATATCGGCAG
The DNA here is from genome assembly GCF_015228065.2 of Penaeus monodon. Taxonomy (NCBI): domain Eukaryota; kingdom Metazoa; phylum Arthropoda; class Malacostraca; order Decapoda; family Penaeidae; genus Penaeus; species Penaeus monodon. The sequence goes on from NC_051396.1 coordinate 6,389,346, forward strand.
ATAATCCTTTTTTATTTCTTTGTGTTTTGGGATATTATGTGTGTTTTTTGCGTGTGTGGGGGGAGAGAGAGAAAAGAGGGGAGATGTGTATGTTGTGGGTTGTGTAACTGCACGCACACACACCACACACATACATCATACATACATACATACATACCTTTTTATATATTTTATATATATAACATAAATAATATATATATTTTTAAAATATATATATTATATTTTTAAAATTTATTTTTATATAATATATATAAATATATAATTTCTATTTTATATTTATTATATACGAAAAGATGATAGATAGATGGGTATGTGCCCACCCACACACCACACACACCCCACCACACACAAAACCCCCAACACACACACCCCCCACAACACACACACAAAACCCACCAACACAAACAAGTGATTTAGACTCAGAACCCGCAACTCCCCATAGCCCTTTTATTTAGGGCATAATTAAAGTTAGTAACCCGCAACTTTTGGGTTTGATGTTAGACATTTTTTGTTTGGGAATTTTTCCCCTTTTTTCCCCTATATATAATCCCCTTTAATATAGCCTGGGGATCTATCATGTTTAAAAATTCGTGGGGGGGCTTTCCCAAAAATGAACGTCTTGGTTAATTTTCCCTTTTTTTCCCAAAAAGGTTTTTATGTCCTTAAACGTATTTGTAATACCCCTGCAGATATTTTAAATTTTTGATATATTTTTTTCAAAAACCTCTTTATATCTCCATGTATTATGGGAAAATGTAAGGGAAAAAAAAAAAAAAAAAAAATTTCACATTCATTTAACCGTCTTTAAAAACCCGATTCCTAAAATGGCCTTTATTTTGGGCGGATGAAAATCCTTTTCATGCCACGAACAGTTTCCCTTTTAGAGCAAAAGGTCGAATTTTAAAAGGCCGGTTCCCCCTGCCATAAAAGAATCGAAATTTAGTCA
>NC_051396.1:6395291-6409216 GCF_015228065.2 Penaeus monodon
ATATTAATATATATTTATTTATTTTTAAATTTAAAAAGGGTGTTCTTCGTCAGATGTAGAGATTGAGAAATTAACTGACAGATTAATGTATGTATGTGAGATTTTATTTTTATATATGTAATAGAGTGGTAATATATATATATAATATATATTTTATATATATATAAAATATCATTTTATAATGTGTTTTATATTATGCATTTTATATATAATATATTAATATATATATTTTAATTTTATGTATGTATGTATGTATTTAGTATGTATTAATATATATATATATAAAATATATTATATACTATTAAAATATATATACATAATTATATATAATATATTATATATATTTTAGTATAACATAATATATGATATGTGATGGGACAGAACGGCGCAATTCACACACGTACATGAATGTGAAAGTAGGCAGTGACCGTGACGTAATCATGCCCTTTGGACGAAACCCCCAAAACCCGGAAACCCAATGCCCCCACAACAACAACATAATCATACCCGGAAACATTAACCTATTTTCCCAATATGCATTTTTATTTTCGACATGTGCCTCATAAGAGAAAATGAAAAGATGATATATACAGATGAGTATCCCCCCCAAATGTAGGTGACAGGTGACTAGATCAATGATCACAGGTAACCAACAACCTTATCGAGAGGAAGCAGGATAATGTGGGGGGAAAAAAATCAAACACCCTCACAAAACACCATACATGAATGTGAAAGTAGGCCAGTGACCGTGACTTAATCAGTGACCTTTGACAAAAACCACAACAGACAGTATCCCTCCAATGTGGGACGGTGACATAGATCAATGATCCCCGCGTAACCACAAACCTTGTCGAGAGTGAAAGCAGGTTAATGATCATGAGTAACCACCAGACCGTAGCAACGAGACAACCGCAACCTTAAGCCCAAAAATAGTACATCATAACAGAAAGATGACCAATATCCGAAACCAAAAATTTTACCCGTAGGCAGAGTACAGAGACCACCGCGGCTCCTCCCATCCAACCGCAATTTTCCCCATTTTTAAAAACTTGTACCGAGATCGAAAATTTGATTCTGTTACAACAGGGAAACCGTCCCTAATGACTAAAAACTGTCAAAACAATAATAAATGGGTCCACAGTCTGCAAATGCCCGTAATTCGCTCCTCTCTCCGTACGAATAAGAATACAATTAAGGTAAAGGATTATAAAAACTCGTTATACAATATAGCTTTTTTTGTTTGATAAACACTATACAATGCGCTCGACACACACACACACACCAAACACCAACAACACAAAACAACCACACCCCCCAAACACATTTTTTCCCACCCCCATAGGGCAGATGACAAGGAAAAATTTAACCCGTGCCTGCTTTCTATCACTGCATGCTGTCAAATCCTCATCGTTTTGTTAAGGAAATGAGAGGAACAAGTCAGAAATTAACAGAGGCGGTGCGACGGGGGAAAACCTTCCATTTTTTATTACTACCGCATCCCAACAAATCCTCCACCGTGCGATGACCCTTTCCCAAGATCGAAAACCGTGAAAATGATGAGAATTATTGGATAATCACTTCACCGGTGGCAGCTTTTGGGTTTTGATAGGGCATGTATCAGGCCCATCTATGTAGCGATAATTTAGAGCTGTCTGGAAGATAATTCTTTTGTCTCGGTCGTACCTCCCTTAAAACAGTCTGTCACCAGTGGATTAGGGAACTTAACCTTTTCTTCATCCGGTGATTCCCCCAGGTGGCTGGGTTTCCCTTGAATATTTTTTTTTCCCTGGGTATTGCACCCAGGTTCACTCACCAAACGACAAACGGGGCTTTAAATCCATTAACGACAATATTCCCAGCTGGAACATTGATATTTTTGGGGCGGGGGAAACAAATAACGGGTTTAAAATTTTTTCTGGTAAATGTAAATGCGTTTACCACTTTTTCATATGTTTACATTTTTCATTTTAAAAAACTAAAAGTTAATTACCAAAGATTGAAAAGTCGTTGGTTTATTCTATTTAGAGAGCTTAAATAGGGTTTTCCCAAGGTATCTACACCGGGTCAAAGAGGGGGTTCACAAAAACACCACACACACACACAACACCCACCACAAAAAAAAACACACACACACACACACACACACACACACACACACCCCAACATCATAATAAAAATAAAATTCAGTGAAAAGGACATAAAACTTTTTTGCCCAAACATGCCTTAATATGACTTTCAAGAACACAAACACGCGTCCTCGGGTGAAAACACAATAAGATAAAAAAAACAGGCTTAATTTTTTGTGAAAGAAAATGCGATAACTACACTACGCCTTTTGAAAATTGCAGCTATCAACGGGTTTAATCAAAATATAAAGGTGCAACCCAAATAAGAATAAAAAACAGAAATTTTTTAACTTCGCGGGCATTGATAAGCTTCTTACATCCCAAAGGCATTTTCTAATAAAAATAAAATTTCCCTCAAAAGGATCATGAAACTTTTGTTGTATCAATTCTTTATTTGACTTTCACAAAAAAATCCAGGGTGATAATACAAATAAATGAAAATAACAAGTTAAATTTTCTGTGAAATGTAAATGCGAAACCACTTTTCTCATCCCTTTGAAATTTGGGCTTAAAACATTTTTAAATTACCTAACGGGTTAAAAAGTCCCCGGTTTTTATTCTATTTAAGAGCTTTAATGGGGTTTTAAACGCTCGCGCGAGACCAAAGATGGTTTCCCCCTCTTTTTCCGCCTGAAATTTAATTTATATCCCAAACTAGAACCCCACTTGCCCACTGCCGAACCTTTATGTTTTGCAAATTTAACCTTTAAGGAAAATGCGGTATATTTCCAAAAATGTTCCAGCCTCAGCTCTCAATTTTGTACAATCTAAATGCAAACTAGGAAAAAGTTCAGTTTTCCCATATGTATAACCTTGCACGCCAAACAGGCATCTTTTTCGATATAAAAAGACCGGGGGAAACCGATTGGGATCCTCTTTTTATGAGGTATAAGAAAAAAAAAATGGAAAGAAGGTGGATAGTTTTTCAGAAATTTTACCCCCCCTCCACAAAATTGTCTATAGTCCTCCCTAAAAGTATAACGAAAAAAAGGAAAAACTATGAAAGGGAACCCACTAATGTTGGTTACTTAGTTTCATTCATAGAAAATATGCTTTTTTGCCTCCTACAAGAACAGGAAAAATTTGTAAAAAGACAAAAAAAACCTTTGCCGACGGGAAAAAATCCAACTAAACTTTATTCTCGATTTCCTCCAGGTCTTTCTCACCAGCCCAAAAAAGCAAAAAAGGACGGGTAGATAAGTTGCTATTTTTAATCGGATACGGCGATTGTTGATTATTGTAGTTCATTTATCTAGAAAATATTTTTTTTTTTGTCTCCAAAAGAAGGGGAAAAATATTAAAAAAGGGGACTAAAAACCTTGCCAAGGGGGTATAATTCCCCTTATTCCGTTTTCCCCGTCTTGCCTTTCTAAAAATATGCAGAAAGAGATGAGCTAGATAAGTTTTTATCTTTAAGAGACGACACCTCCCCCCGGGACTATGGTGATTTCTTTAAGGGAAACGAATTCAGTCACCGTTTTTAAAAGAACACATGCATATATTTTCTCAAATCCCCCTATACAAAGAGAAAAATATTTTTTACTTTGGCACTGAATAAAATTTGGCACTAAAATCTCTTTAATATTTTTGATATTTTAAACAAAGTCATACCAAATAAAAAAATATACTTAAATCCTTTCCCTATGATTTTTCACATGTCCCATTGTTGTAGTAGCAAAAACATTTAAGGCCCCTAAAACTTTTTTTATCTCAAAAATCAAAACACCTGTATAAAAAAGAAGGCTTTATTGATTTTTTTTCCCTTTTAAAAAACTGTGTCTTTACCCCCCCCCCCAAAAATTTTTTATAAGATACAAAAAAAAGAGTAAAAAATAAAACCCCCCCAATTTTATAAAGCTTTTATAATTGACGTGTTTTGGGACAATGACAAAGTCAAATTCGCCTAAAGCGGGGTTTTTTTTGCCCAAAGGATATGTTTCCCCCGTGAGAAAAAAAAAAATATATTAGTGAACACCGATGCAAGGGATCTTGCAGACAACATGGATTTCCAACTGATGCGTTTTTTTTTCTTTTCTTAAACCGGTTTTTATAAAGGTGTTTTTTTTGTGTGTCTACATTAGATATTCTTGTTAACATGGCATTAAAAGTGTAAATGAAGAAACATACATCGAGGGGGTAATTTTATAGAGAAAGGGTTAAAAATCCCAGTCCTAAAGGAAAAACCCACACCGAGCAATATTTTCTAAATGACAAGAAAAAAAAAGCTCGTTTAGGAAAAAAAATATTGCTTACCTCTAAAAAGGGAGGAAAAGTTTCTTTTCATAACTTAGAAAAAGCAAAATGCCCTTTTTTAAATCCCCGGGTGATTTTGAAGTAAATGTATATGAACTGAGCTTTTTTTTTTCAATTTGGGGAAAAAATATGGAAGTGTTAAAATGTTATAGCTTTGCTATACTTTAAAAAAAATCTTATTTTCTAAAATCCCTTTTAAAAACTCGACAAGCCCCCGGGGAAAATACCCAGATAACGGACGACCACAAAAGGGACGGGGAAATACCTTGCTTGTCACGGAAATGATTTTCCCGCCATAGAAAAAACCTTTAATGGACGGGAAAGTGGGAAGAGGCAAAAATAGAGGGACACCATGGAAGTACTTTCTCCCCTCCTTTCGGGAAAAAACCGCTACTTAATGAATACTACCGGGAAAATCCACCCTTCAACATTTGAAAAAGGGTAAACCCCCATTTCTAGTAGCTAAAAATTTTTAGAAAGCTCGCCTCGGTTTTTTGATCTTGAGCATACGTTTTTCACCCCACTCTTTCCCGCAAGCTCACGCTCTGCCCCTATCAAACATGCCATATCTTGTTGGCGAGGCCTCACCCTTCCCTAAATCTGCCCCCCCTCCCCTCGACTAAGGGGTGCTGTATTTCCCGGAGGATGTAAAAAATGGTGATATAATCAAATTGGAGCTATAACATAATTTCACACAACACAAAAGGTTTTGAATTGAGTGACTTAGAATTGGTGATGCTTATAGCCTATCAAGTTTGGGGGTTCCTTTGCGAAGAAAACAAAAATTTTGATAAAAGAAAACAGTAATATGTTTTTCATTAGTAGATAAAAAGATAATTCTCTATGACTGCAATACAAAATATAATATACAAACATTTCCCACAATAATTGTCAGAATTTATAATCCATCATTCATTCAAGTTTGTTTCTTTCCCCCCCAATTATTTTTTTTTTTCCCATTCGCAACAAAAATACGAGGGTAACGGGACACGATTGTGTTTTTTCCGGGATGTCACTCGCGGAAGGAGCATTCAGATTTATAGAGGTTTTATAAATATTAAAACCGCACCCGAGCCATTACATGCAGATTTATCAAATTTCCCTTTAAAATGTATTTTTATTTTAAATGAAAAAATAATGTTTTCCCAATGGTATAAATTTTGTTTTTTTTTTGAAAAAAAAAAAAATCCATTAACCTTGTTATTAAAGAAAAATAAAAAAAATTCCCCAAACTATTAACAATTTTGTTTAGAAAAAAAAAAATTATGACTTTGTTGATTATTAAAATTTATCTGCCCCCCCTACGGAAAAAAAAACACCAAAAAATATTATATAAAAATAAATCATGGCTAATGTGTTATAAAAGTATAAGTTTGCAAAATATTAGCTTTCTTATATTTTATTTAAAATTTTAGATCCTTGGGAAACAAATAAGTCCAGTCACAATTCTCCGATACATTTTCCACGAGACAGTAAACACGTTGAGAATGCGCATTTTCCCACAAAATGTGCGCCCCGCCAAGGAAAACTCCTCTCAATTTTGGTCATTTTTAGCTGTCATAGTGCCCCTTTTCCCAGCCTTGTTAAAAAAATTCTACTGGGCGGTTACATTATAATCTTCAGCATGTAAACTGCCCGCGTTATCACCGTCTTCTTCTCGAAGAATTTTTCTCCCTTAATTTTGACCGCAGCTTAGACGAGGGGCTCATTTCCCGCACGCGCCCACTCAATGACGCGGATGCCGCGGGGGGGAAGTAAAACCGCCGCGGCGGCGGTTGAGGGCGGCGGCGGCGAGGGCGGTGAGGGCGGTGGGGGGGAAAGGGGGGGGGCTTATAAAAGTTTTTTTGATATCAAAAAAAAATATTTTTTCGCTAAATTTTTCAGTTTTATCTTCAGGCCCTCCCCGTCGCCCCCAAACCCCCCAGCCGCCCCGCCGCCCCCGCCCCACCGGCCGCCCCCGCCGCCCCCGCCCCCACCGCCCCGCGTGCGGTTTTACTTCCCCCCCGCGCATCCGCGTCAGTATGAGTGGGCGGGCGGGGGGAAATAGAGCCCTGTCTAGCTGGGTCAAAAATTAGAGGGGGGAAATATTCTCTGCGAGAGAAGACGGTGATAACGCAGGGAGTTTCATGCTGAAAGATTATAATGTAACCCCCGAGTAGGTTTTTGTTTAAAAGGCTGAGAATCGGTCACTGTTTACGCTAAAAATGCACCCCAGAGAGGAGTGCCTTGGCGGTGCACATTTAGTGGGAAAAAGTGCGCATTTAGATGTGTCTTGTCTCGCGGAAAATGTTCGGAGAATTGGCATGGCTTATTGTTTCCCAAGGGGTCTAAAATTTTAAAAAAATAAAGAAACATAATATTTATGCAAGCTTATACTTTTTTAAGCACATTAGCCATGATTTGATTTTTTTATAATATTTTTTTTGGTGTTTTTTTCCGTAGGCGGGGCAGATAATTTTAAATAATCAAACAAACGATCAAAGATTTTTTTTTTTTAAGACAAAATATGTAATATTTGGGGATATTTGTTTATTTTTTTTAATAACAAGGTTGATGGTATTTTAGCAAAAAAAAAACTAATTGATACCATGGTAAGCATATTTGTATTTAAAAAAAGAATTACCTTTTACAAAAGGAAATTTGATTAAAAAAGCTACATGTAATGGGTCGGGTGCGGTTTTTAAATTTATAAGCCTCTATCAGAATCTGAATGCTCCTTCCGACAGAGGTGACTGCCCCGGAAAACAGCAAATCGGTCGTTACCGTCGTATTTCTGTTGCAATGGGAAAAAAAAAATAATTTCAGGAAAGAAACAAAAAATTTAAGAATGATGGAATTTTAAATTCTGCAAATTATTGGGAAAAGTTTTTATTATGATGATTTGTATTGCGTATATGAGTAATTTTCTATTTTTTACTATAATGAAAGACATATTACTGTTTTTTTTTATAAAAATTTTTGTTTTTTCGCAAGGAACCCCCAAACTTGATATGGTATAAGCACACCAATCTAAATCACTCAATGTCAAACATATTTTGTGTGTGTGAAATTATGTTATAGTCCAATTATGATTTTAATCACCATTTTTTTAAACCTCGCGGTAAATACAGCATCGCGCTTAGCGAGGGAGGAGGAGCAGATTTAGGAGAAGGGGAGGCCTCGCAAAAGATATGGCATGTTTGATAGGGAGAACAGAGCGTGAGCTAGCGGAAGAGTGGGGGTGAAGAACGATATGCTACGAAAATCAAAAACCGGGCGAGCATTTCTAAAAATTTTAGCTATCTAAACATGGGGGGTTTTCCGATAAATGTGAGGGGTGCGATTTCCTGTTAGATTTCATTAAGATGCGGTTTTTTCCGAAAGGGGGCAGAAAATACTTCCATGGTGTCGCCATTGTTCGCCCTTCCTCACTTCGCACGTCCCTTAATGGTTTTACTATGGCGGTGAAGTATTATCCCGTGAAAGGCAGGGTATTCCCCGATACCGCTGTGGTCGTCCGTTTCTGGAATGCCTGGGCATTAGAGTTTAGGAAAGGGATCTTTAGATAAATAAACTTTTTGTTAAAAGATGATAGCAATGCTATAACTTTTAAAACTTACCATAAATTTTCCCCCGTTTAAAAAAAAAGCTCATCATATAATTTACTTCAATAATCACCCCTTTTATTTAAAAAGGGCATTTTTTTTCTTAATTTTGAAAGAAGCTTTTCCCTCCTTTTTTGAGGTAATGCGAATATTTTTTTTTCCTAAAGAATGCTTTTTTTTCTTGTCATTTGAAAAATTTCTTGGAGTGGGTTTTTTCCCTTTTGGCTGGATTTTCAACCCTTTCTCTAAACTTACCTCCTCGATGTATGTTGCTTAATTACACTTTTACGCCTGTTAAACAAGAATATCTAATGTAGACCACAACAAGAAAGCACCCTTTTTAATAACCGGTTTAAAAAAGAAAAAAAAAAAAGCAAGTTGGGGAAAAAATGTTGTCTGCTAAATCCCTTTCATCGGGGTACTAATATATATTTTTTTTACTCACAGGGTAAAACAAACCTTGGGCAAAAACCCTGCTTTTGGCGAATTTGACTTGTCATTGTCCAAAACACGTACAAAATTTTAAAAAACTTTAAACATTGGGGGGTTTTTATTTTTACCCCTTTTTTTGTATTTATAAAAGTTTTTGTTTTTGATAAAGACCGTTGTTAAAAGGGAAAAAAAAATCAAGTGAAAACCTTCTTGTTATAAGGGGTTTTGATTTTTTAAAATAAAAAAAGTTTAAGGGGCCTTAAATTTTCGCTACTACAATAGGGACTGTGAAAAATCAAGGGAAAGGGTGTTAAGATATATTTTTTTTTTGGTATGACTTTTATTAAGATATCAGAAAATATTAAAAGAGATGAGTGCCAAGTTTTATTAGTCCAACGTAAAAAATATTTTTCTCTTTGTATAGGGGATTTGGGGAAAAAATATGATTGTTTCTTAAAAACGGGGAGAATGTACGTTCCCCTTAAAGTAACACCAACCGGGTGAGGGATCGTCTTTAAAGATAAAAAACTTATTAGTCTATCTTTGTGCATATTTGTAGAAAGGGAAACGGGGGAAAAGAGAAGTTAAAATTTGGGTTTAATTAACCGTTGGCAAGGTTTTTTTATGTCCCTTTTTTAAAATTTTTCCCCCTTTTGTAGGAGAAAAAAAAAAATATTTGCTAGATAAAAAGAAAAAACAATAATCAAAAATCCCGGGAACCCCACTTAAGATACAAATTATCTAGCCCGTCTTATTGCATGTTTGTAATGGGGGGAAAACCATGGGGGGAAACGAGAAGTAAAGTTTTGTTTGGATTATTTCCCCTTGGGAAGGTTATTTTGGGGCTTTTTACAATTTTTTTTCCTGTTTTTGTAGAGGGAAAAAGCATATTTGCTAGATGAATGAAAATATAGTAACCAACTTAGTGGTTTTCCATTGCATGTTTCCTTTTTTTGTAATCTTGTAGGGGGGTACTATAGACAATTTTGTGGGGGGGGAGTAAATTTTCTAAAAAATGTCCACCTTTGTTCTCATTACTTTTTCTTATACCATCATAAAAAGGGATCCCTAATCGTTTTTCCCCCGGGTTTTTTTTATCAGAAGAGGGAAGCACTGTATTGGGAGCCAGAGTTAACATAGGAAAGTGAACATATTTCCTAGTTTTCATTGTAGTTGTAAAAATTTAGAGCTGAGGCTGAACATTTTTGGAAAAAAACCGCATTGTCCCTTAAGGGTTAAATTTGCAAAACTAACTGGTTCGGATGTGGGGGAAAGGGGGGTCCCAGTTTTGGGAAAATTAACTTTTTAGGGGAAATAGGAGGGGAAAAACCCCTCTTTGGGCTCGCGCAGATGCGTTAAACCCTATTAATGCTCTCTAAATAGAATAAAAACCGGGACTTTTTAACTGTTAGGTAATTAAAATGTTGTATAAAACCTGAAATTTTTTAAAGGGATGAGATAGTGGGTTTTCGCATTTAATTTTCACAGAAAAAATTTAAACTTGTTATTTCATTTTTTTTGATTATCACCTATAGGATGTGTGTTTGTGAAATCATAATAAAGACATTTAGTACAACAAGAGTTTCAGACCTTTTGATGAATTGTATTTTTATTAGAAAATGCCTTTTGGGGGGAAAATAGCTTATCAATGTCCCGCAAGTTTGAAATTTCTGTTGTTATTCTTTTTTAGGGGTTTCACCTGTTTATTTTTAATTTTAAATGTTTTATAAGCCTGCAATTTTCAACGTGCGTAGTGGTAGTTATCGCATTACTTTACCAAAAAAAATAAGCCTTTATTTTTTTTTTTTGGTTATCACCCGTTAGGACGCGTGTTTTTGTTTTTTGAAATCTATTAATGTGTTTGGGGACAACAAGAGTTCAGTCCTTTTTACTGAATTGTATTTTTTAATGATGTTGTGTGTGTGGTGTGTGTGTGTGTGTGGTGGGTGTTTTGGTGTTTTGTGTGTGTGGTGGTGTGTGTGTGTGTGGTGTGTGAAACCCCTCTTTGAAAGGGGAGATACCTTGAAACCCATTAATGCTCTCTAAAAAAATAAAAAAAAACGACTTTTAAATTTTTGGAATTAAACCCTTTTTGTTTTATAACAGAAAGTGTAAAATATGAAATATGGTAATCGTTTACATTTACACAGAAAATTTAAGCCCGTTATTTTTGTTTTCCCCCGCCCCAAAAATATCAATAGTTGCCAGCTTGGAAATATTGTCGTTAATGGTATTTAAAGCCCGTTTAGCGTTTGGGGAGTGAAGGGGGACAAACCCAGGAAGAAAAGAAATATTCAAAAGGAAAACCCCCCGCCCCTGGGATTCACGCGATGAAGAAACAGGTTTAAATTCCGTAATCCCCTGGGACAGACTGCTTTAAGAGGGGATACGACCCAGACAAAAAATTTTCTTCCAGACAGCTCAATTACGCTACATAGATGGTCCCGAACAGCCCCATCAAACACCAAGAGCTGCCACCGGTGAAGATTCTACCAAAATATTTTTCATCTTTTTACGGTTTCGATCTTGGCAAGGGTCATGCCGGTGAGAGGGGGTTTGTTGGGGAGCGGGATAAACAGACAATGAGAGTTTTTCCCCCCGTCTGCACCGCCTCGTATATGTGATGATTCCTTCATTTACTTAACAGAAAACTGAGGATTCGACAGCTGCAGTGAAGTAATGCAGGCACGGGGTTTAAAATTTTTTTTTTGTATCTGCATCAATGCAGGGTGGGAAAAAAAAAGTGTGTGTGTGTGTGTTTGGGGTTGTGGTTTTGGTGGGGGTTGGGGGGTGTGCGAGCGGATTGATAGTGTTTTATACAATCAAAAATAAAACTTATTTTATAAACGAGTTTTATAATCCTTTTTCACTTTAAATTTTATTTTATCTCTGGGACATGAGGAGGACAGAAATATCGGGGCATTTTCAGCCCGGTGTGACCATTTTTATTGATTTTTACAGTTTCCCGTCATTAGGAAGACGGTTTCCTGTCGACAGAATCAATTCCGATTCGGTAAAGTTTAAACTGGTGAATATTTTCGGGGTGGATGGGAGGAGCCGGGGGAGTCTCTTAGCATTGCCTCGGGTAATGATTTTTGGGTTTCGGTTTTTGGTCATCTTTCTGTTTTATGTACTTTTTGGACTGTAAGGTGTGCTGATCATCGTTTGCTCGGTTGGGGTTACCTCAGTCATTAACCTGCTTTCACTCTCGACAAGGTTGTGTGGTTACGCGGTGCTTTATCTATGTCACCGGGCGCCCAATTTGGAGGGGATATGTCTGTTGTGGTTTTGTCAAGGTCATGATTTCGTCACGGGCACTGGCCCCACTTTCACATTCAGTATGTGTGTTTTGAGGGGTTTCGATTTTGCCACCCCATTATCTTTCATCTCGATAAGGGGGTTTTTTGGTTCCTGTGATCATTGATCTAGCACCCGTCACCTACATTGGAGGGGATACTCTGAGTATACATCTATTCATTTTTTCTCTTTTAAAGGGATCAGTACGAAATAAAAAACATATGTGAAAGTAGGTTAAAAGATTTCCGGGATGATTAGTTGTTGTTTTGGCATGGTTGCGGTTTGCGGTTTCGTCAAGGTCAATGATTTCGTCACGGTTTATGATACTTTTTACATTCTGTAGTTGTGAATGTGCGCCGTTTGTCCCTATACACATACTTTATTAATATATATATTATATACTATATATATATATATTATATTGTATGTATGTTGTATATATATATTATTATATATATATATATATATTATATATATATATGTATTAATATAATATATATATTATATATTATATGTATATAAATTTTATAAAGATATATTATATAATTATAATATATATTATTTTATATATATATTATTGTGTGGTGTGTTTTTGTGGTGGTGAGTGGTGTGTGTGCGTGTTGTGTGTGTGTATGTTGTGTGTGTTTGGTATGTGGTTTGTTGAGTGTGTGTGTGTGTGTGTGTGTGTGTGTGTGTTGGGGGTTTGCGTGATGGTGGGGTTTGTGTGTGTGGTGGGTATGGTGTGTGTGGGGTTTTGTGTGTGTGTTGTGTGTGTGTGTGTGGGTGTGTGTGTGTGCGCGGTAAAAAATAGCTCGGGCAATTTTAAAGACAAAAGGACAAAGGATAGTGAAAAGATTAATTTTACAATTTTACCCTGCTGCCAAACGCTGCCATACATCACCCGTGGGATAATACAGAGTAGCAAAGGCCTTTTCTGCAGATCCCCGAAAACCCCTAAAACTTGATACATCCTCAAACATGCTAGCCCTTGGTGAAGCCTTTTGAAACATCTTTTCGTTTTGTGTCTCAAACCTTCAAACTTTGCAAGCATTTCGTCTCAGTTCAAAGGGTTTCTATTTTCATGGAAAGTACGTATGTCTCTTGATATGAATATCGTATATAAAAATGCATAAAATGTTTTCTGTACATCAAATACAACTGTGATCTATATGGGGAAAAAATCCTGTAAATAATTAACGTCTCTGAAACGACATGGCAAGAATTTCGAACGTGTACGAGTCAAATGATGTGGTTTTGCTTCGGTGGCTGAATATCTTTAAAATCATCTTGTACCGCTATGATGTAATCTTATAGACGGAATAATATCAAAGGAAAAGCTGTCTCTTGGTCTCTTGATACATTACAGGCATCAACAGAAGCACATACATGTGGCCATAAGAATTATCCAGTTGTGTGTGTGTGTGTGTGTGTGTGTGTGTGTGTGTGTGTGTATGTGTGTGTGTGTGTGTGTGTGTGTGTGACTATGTAACCCGTATCAACGGACTGACATTATCATCTCTTTTATCATTAACATAGCGTTTGCTGTCCTTCAAATATATGAAAGCTTTCCCTTTTGGGCATTTCATACAGCCTCACAAAAAAAAATTAAATCTGTTTCTGTAAAATCTGAGAGAAAAAGTAATACTTACAAAAGCGAGAGAGAGAAAGAGAGAGAGAGAAGAGAGAGGGGTAGAGAGAAGAGAGAGAGAGAGAGAGAGAGAAGAGAGAAGAAACTAGAGGGGGAAAAGAAAGAGAGAGAGAGGAGAGAGAGCTAGAGGGGAAGAGAAATAAAAAGGAGAGAGAGAGAGAGAGAGAGAGAAAGACAAAGAGAAAGAGACATAGAAAGAGAAAGAGAAAAAAGAGACAGAGAGAAATCGGGGAACGGTGGGAGGGGGGAATTAAAAAAAAAAAAAGAGAGAAAGAGATGGGGGGAGGGGAACTAAAGGAACAGAGGGAAAGAGAAAAAAGACAGACAGGCACAGGCATTTTAAAAACTATCTTCAAAGTTAAAATTCATTTTAAATCAAAAGGGGGGTCTTCGCCGAACGAAGGGATTCCAAAAGCCTGATTAAGTTAACCTTTGGCAAAAAGAGGAAAGTTTCCGACAAGCTATTTAGCCCCCATTGCGTGAAATATTGAGCTGGATCAAGGTCAATTTACCCATCCGGCAGATCAGGTCAAAAACAAGGGGTTTTTTTTTTTTTTTTTTTTTTTTTTTTTTTTGGGGTTTTTG
>NC_051396.1:6436816-6439316 GCF_015228065.2 Penaeus monodon
GATGATGAGGATAATAATGATCATAAAAATAATGATATTCAATAATATAGTGATAATAATAGTAATATTGATGACTATAATGATGATGATGATTGATAATAATGAGGATAATATTACTAATAATACTAATGATATACCAGCAATAAAGATAACAGAAAAAATAATAACATTCATAATAACAATCATGATATAATGAGTCACTATCATAATCATAATAATCACAATCATAAAAAGAGTGATGTTGAAGATGGTAACGATAATGACAAAAATACAATTCATAATGACAATAACATTGCAAATGGCAACATCCAGACTGACAATATCTTAAGTAAGAAGGAATGAGACAGGAGAGAAAATACCTATATTTTTTGAGGAATGGTAAAGGCTTATGATAATAATTAATTCTCGTCAGTACATCTACATATCCGAGAATGTGAGGTAAATCATTCCAGTGGAATAATGTTTCAAAATGACTTGCTTTATTAAAAAAAAAAAAAAAAAAAAAAAAAAAAAAAAAAAAACAGCAATAAAAAATAATAAATGGCAATGTTTAATAAAAAGTGCGCTAGCCAGAATTGATTAAATTCTGCGACAGAATTCATATGAAAGCCTAACAATTAGTCATTAATTCTTCATGTGAAGCAGGGAGAAACCTTTATGGATCGTAATGCAAATATGTTGCAATAAACATCGTGTATGTATAAAAACCCAAACTCTATTTTGCAATATAATCCATTAATGATATTGAAAGCAATGTGAAAAAATTGCAAATACGACATAATAAACAGGTAATTTACATATTAATTTCATCACCCCTTCGCTTCACAAATACGACATAATAAACAGGTAATTTACATATTAATTTCATCACCCCTTCGCTTCACTCATCTCTCTCTATCTATATATCTATCTATCTCTGTAATCTTCTATTTCTCTCTCTCTCTCTCTCTCTCTCTCTCTCTCTCTCTCTCTCTCTCTCTCTCTCTCTCTCTCTCTCTCTCTCTCTCTCCCCCCCCCCACCCCTCCCCCTCTCACATCTCAGCCCCCTCCCTCCACACTACACCAACTACACTCACACACCCTCACACACACACACACACACATACACACACACAAACACAAACACAAACACACACACAAACAAACAAACAAACAAACAAACAAACAACAAACAAAACAAACGAACAAACAAACACAAACAAACACACACACACGCTCACACACACAACCTGCTAAAAAAGATAAGAAAAAAAAGAGAGAAAAAACACTCGAGTAGATTTCTAGCTAGATACAAAAGGAAGAAGTCAATATCTGGCGCCTTCACGGATTCTTTTTTTTCTCTCTCTCTCTTCTCATTCTTCTGGAAAACTAATCCAGTAAATTGAGCACTACACACTTTTTGTCCAATAGTACGTGTTTTGTCATTACATGTAGAGCTCCCGTTCATCAGCAGAGCCTTCTTTGTGTAGTTAGCAACACTGTCCAATCTCAGGGAAGGATTAACCAGGAACTCACTCTGGAACACTCCGATTCGCCAAGGCTATTTTGAGGGGAAAATAAAGGGGTGGTGAAGGCAGCAGAGTTCAGTAAATTAAATAGAAAATACTGTCCATAATTTTTAAAATTGTATATAAACATAAACTTAGCAAAATAGACATTAAAGGTATTAGATACTCCATAGCCCAGGATGAGTTGTGTTTTTTCCTTTCCTAGACTGGACACACTATCGGCAGATAATCCTTATTTATTTCTTTGTGTGTGTATATATATGTGTGTTTGTGCGTGTGTGTAAGGGAGAGAGAGACAGAGAGAGAGTGTGTATGTATGTGTGTATGTGTAACTGCACGCACACACACACACACATACATACATACATTATATATATATATATATATATATATATATATATATATATATATATATATATATATATATATATATATATATATATATATATATTATATATATATATATATATATATACGAAATGATGATAGATAGATGTGTATGTGCACACACACACACACACACACACACACACACACACACACACACACACACACACACACACACACACACAAGTGATTTAGACTCAGAACTGCAACTCCAGCATAGCCTTTCATTTAGTCAGTAATTAAAGTTAGTAACCACGCAAAGCTTTTGCTTCTGATCGTTAGACATTTTAGTTGGTAATTTCCACTTTGAAATGTCACTCACATAGTTGGTAATTTCCTTATTTCTCTATATATAATCCCATGTAATATAGCATGGTATCTATCATGGTATAACATGCGTGCGGGGCTTTCAAAACTGAACAGTCTTGGTTAATGTTCTTTACTTCCAAAAGGTTGTATGTCCTTAACGTATTTGTAGATAAACCCTGCAGATATTTTATTATTGATATATTTATTTTCAACACACTCTTTATATCTCCATGTATTATGGTAATATGTAGGTAAAAAAAAACATACACATTCATGCAACCAGTCTAAATACCAGA
>NC_051396.1:6449316-6454316 GCF_015228065.2 Penaeus monodon
TACCTAGCCATAAAATTTAGAAAATGAAAACAAATAATTGTAAACTGCTTTATGAAGAATATATATGTATTTTCTACCCCACCCCTTTTTTTTTAAATGTAACCATGGCCTAAAACATATTTAGAAATCACTGGTTTCGTTTACATCTTACAAACCAAATAATATTACATTGCAATGAACCATGTCAAGTTATAGAGAAGGGAAGAACCTGGGGGAGAACTACTGCAAATTACCCCTGGTAGCATAAGAAGCTACTTTGGCCTCACGGTAGTTAGCTAAGGAAATTAATAAAACTTGTGTAATGCGTTTTCCCCCTTTTTACGAATATTTATTTTTATGTTGCTTTTTATACCTTTTTTATTCTAGTTTTGTCGACTACCTGGATGAAGCATGCGTATTTTTACCATTTTATTTTGTAGTTTAAAGGTTTCTTAATTGATTTTTATTCTAGAGCTAGGTACGAATAATTTCATTCTAGGTAAAAGCAAAGGCTTGCTGAATGTGTTTATATTAATCCCGAGAGGCTAGAGTACAGAGATGGTTCTTTATAATTCTTTTGCTTTTTGCATGTTTTGGTTGCAAGGATGAGTGCTCTTAGGCGGTAAGATGGAATATATATGTTTTTCTTCTCTTGTAATAAGATGTACTTGTCGGATTTTAAGTATCATTCATTTTACGGATTTTAATTCATATTTTAACTTAGTTTTATTTTTTTCCCCTTTTTTTCTATCTTGAGACGGTTTTCAGAATTGGGATTATTTATTATTTTTTTCGAGTTTGTTTTAATGTATTTTAAAGTGATTTTTTCATGTTTAACATTATATTCTTCTAGCTGTTCCAGTTCTTATAATATGATGCTATATTGTAATGTTTTACCGAATAAATGTAGTTGAAATTAAATTTCCATGTTTAAGATTTCCCAATATGCAATCTCCTGGTTCAAAATAGAAATAATATTTAAAATCAGATTAAGATATGATACGTCTTGGTTAAAATAACTTTAAATGTGAAATTATATAGATACAACTTGTCCATTAATTTAAAAGTAATACATCAAAGACGGAGAGCATCGAAATGAATGAAGATTAACAGTATATTTATGGAAGATCAACATTAAAGATAAAAATTGACTCAGAGGAATTGTTTGAGAGATGAGTTGAAGTTTATATAATTGAAGGAAAACATGAAAGATCCAAAACTAAAAGTTAATAATTGGAAAAAGGTCCAAATGAAAGATTCTTAAGAGGTAATTCTTCAATGATTCTAACCACGCTAACTAAAGTGGTTAACCCTACGCCTACACATTTACTATAGTCTACGCTCTTCTAGACACCTCCCATGTTCAAACGTTGAAACTGACATCCCTGGACGAAGTTACCAGGTGGTGGCAGCTATACTTTATGACATGTTCGGTTGGCTTATTTAATGCTCGTTCTCCGTTCATCTATAAATCCTATATTATCATCTCTTTTCTATCGTATCTTGCTTCTCTCTTTCTCTTCTTCACTTCTCTCTCTCTCCTCTCTCTCTCTCTTCTTATCTCTCTCTCTCTCTGTTCTTCTCTCTTTCTCTCTTCTCTATCTCTCTTCTTAGTCTCTCTCTCCATCTATCTTATCTACTCTTCTCTCTCTCTCTATCTCTCTCTCTCTCTCCTCTCTCTCTCTCTCTCTCTCTCTCCTCTCTCTCTCTCTCTCTCTCTCTCTCTCTCTCACTTCTTACAGTGGATATTTGGTATTTCATTAGTGTTTGAAAGTTTCATTTTTATGTGAATGACAGGTTAAACATTTCATGTTCATTTACTAATAATTTACATAATTTTGTTTGATGATTATTATGAATATCTTTCTAATTAATGTTAACACGAATGATATTGTTACGATATCTTAACTGTTTTAATTTATATTAACACTGCTTCAGTATTAGTTTTAATGACACTGTATCATTATTACCGATATTAGTATTTCCATAATGATTCTCACTGTTGCTCTCAATAATGCTACTGCTGTTGATATGACTCGCCCATTACTTAATTGAATACGCACAAATAAACTGACATAATCTACCTATTAATCAGATTTTCATTTCTTCTTTTTCGGACTGAAGCAAAGAAAGATTCAGGTCAAATACTCACTCTCAATCTCGTGATGAATAGCTATTTCGAGCGATTTAGGAAAGAGAGACAAAGAAAACGATCAGTTTGTAGCCAGTTAACACAAACAACAATGATCATTAAAAACGGATTGATATTAACAAGACGAGAAGCAAGAGAATGTAACATATGTATCCTAGAATGGGAAGTCAGATATGACTCGTGGATAAATAATAATAGTGATAATAAAATTACTAGCAATAATAAAAAATGGTACGATGTTGGGTGATGGTAATGATAACAACAACAACGATTTTAAAATAAGAAATATGAGGATAAATGTATTAGAAAAGAAAGATCAAATAAACTTTACCGTAAAATTAAACAGGCAACCATCATGGTCAGGGAAAGAGGACGAATTGTAACCTCCTGGCGTTACTATTTAATTTTACAAGTGGATCAAAGTAATGTTTATTTCGCATCATAATTTTTTTTTTTTCTGGTACATAAACTTGTACTAGTCTCCATTGTTGCAGAGTAATTTTATGCATGCTAGATATCTAATTTTGTGCACATTCTTGTATTAAAGGCAAAGTGACGAGGATGCATTCAGTCTCCGGGGATTTTATGGACCAACGTTATTGTATCTTGCGTTTCTAGAACGACATATCTTGCTCCGTGAAAATATTCATTGGAGTTCAAGCGTCTCCCACAATTTGTGACCCTGAATTTTATTTGACTTTCCTACCAAACTTCCTGAGAATTTACTTTGTTGTGGAAACGAAACTCCAACAGAAAAGAAAAAGAAATTGCAAATAAGTTTTGCTCTCAAATCCCTACATCATAGTCGACGCTCTCTGAAAAGGTTTTGTATTTGGTCTGCTGTTGCAAAATGTGAATAAAAGCTTTCACTAAATTATTTGTTCATGTTGCGATCCCTTTTCATTTGTCTCAGTTTTTATGTATATTGCATAAAATTTTACCAAGTTCCGTAGGATATGCCGGAAGAGTTATGTTTATTGAATATTAAATTTATGTTTTTTTCCTGCATTTCCTATTCTTATTAGTATTTAATAATGCCAGTTGACGGAACAGTACAGGTAATATATAATCACTAGATTTCTAGTCCATAATGAAAATTCTGGAAAATAAAAATGAATAAATAAATAAATAAATTCTTGTCTCCGTATCTCTGCCTTTATTTGACCCAAGTTTCATCTTCAGAGTCCGCATCAATTATATCCATGCTACCTTATTAATCGTTCCATTTTAAAAAAAAATCGTCTTCAAATAAAAAAATAAATAAAACTAATAATAATAATAATAAACAGAGATAATTATATATACATATATATGTATATACATATATATATGAATATATAAATGAAATATATATATATATATATGTGTGTGTGTGTGTGTGTGTAGTGATTATATGATATATATATATAATATATATATATATATATATATAATATTTGTGTATGTTTGTGTGTGTGTGTGTGTGTGTGTGTGTGTGTGTGTGTGGTGTGTGTGTGTGTGTGCGTGTGTGTGCGTGTATTTATATATTATATATATATATATATATATATATATATATATATATATATATATATATATACATGTGTGTATATATGTATATATATGTGTGTATATATATACATTATTACTCAAGAGTCCATTCCTTCCACTGTAGGACCTAGGCGTCTCTATATTCATTATTGAGTGTTTTTTTGACAGTATGAACCTTATTATCGGTATTATTAGAATTGTTTTTACTGATACTGTTATTGTTAAGATTATTATTAGGATTCTTTTTCGTGTAGCTGGCGATATTTTGTCTGTATTTGATATTTTTATGATAACTTTTCGTCCGTTGAATGTGTGACGGAGCATTACACAAATGGATTACATGGTAAACAAGTGCCGAGGCAACTTTTCGCCGTAATAAATGACTTCACACAGCTACGCACACACACTGTATATATTGCCATTTTGTATAAGTATTTCTCCTAAATGTCTGCTCACACACACACACACACACACACACACACACACACACACGCACACACGCACGCACCACACACACACACACACACACACACACACACACACACACACACACACACACACACACACAAGAACTAAGTATACCCAAACCATGATGGAGGTGAAATTAGCTCTTCTTTAACTACATGAATAGTAAGACTAAAAGTACAGATTAAATGAACACCATCAAAGACTATGACATCGTTTATGCTAAGGAAGAGGAAGTGTGGGAAATCCTTAATGAGAAATTTCAGTCAGTGTTGGTTCAGGACCCATACTTTGAAATGGCAAGTAACCGTACACACGTAAATCAGAATATCGAAAATATCGCACTCAAAAAGAATGAAATAAAAGACCTACTGAAAGGGTTAAACACGACTGAAGCGGAGGGACCAGATGAGATATCTTACTGGGTTCTGAGGGAATGTGCCTGAGGAATTGTGTACTCCGTTATTGTTAATATTCCAAAAAATCAGTGAGACGAGGAAAACTACAAAAAGACTGAAACTTGCCCATGTAACACTTTTATACGTGAACGGCGACAAACAAAACCCTCTAAATTACAGACCAGTTTCGTTAACTAGTGTAGTGCAAGCTATTAGAAAGAATAATTATGAAACAATGGGTTGAAGTACATGAAAAACACGATATATCAAACAAACAATTTGGTTTTAGGGGAGGAAGGTCATGCGTAGCAAACCTCGTCTGTTTCTATGATAGTTACTGAAATACGACAAGAAATATACAGCTGGGTGGATTATGTACACTTAGACTTTAAGAAGGCATTTGATAAGGTGTCTCATTAAAGACTATTATGGAAATTAGAACACTTAGGCGGATTGAAAGGCAAACTCCTCGAATG
>NC_051396.1:6466004-6468504 GCF_015228065.2 Penaeus monodon
AGAAATTTATTTGTGAAGTTTCATTTTTATGTGATGACAGGTAACATTTCATGTTCATTTACTAATAATTTACATAATTTTGTTTGATGATTATTATGAATATCTTTCTAATTAATGTTAACACGAATGATATTGTTACGATATCTTAACTGTTTTAATTTATATTAACACTGCTTCAGTATTAGTTTTAATGACACTGTATCATTATTACCGATATTAGTATTTCCATAATGATTCTGCCTGTTGCTCTCAATAATGCTACTGCTGTTGATATGACTCGCCCATTACTTATTGAATACGCACAAATAAACTGACATAATCTACCTATTAATCAGATTTTCATTTCTTCTTTTCGGACTGAAGCAAAGAAAGATTCAGGTCAAATACTCACTCTCATCTCGTGATGAATACTATTTCGAGCGATTTAGGAAAAGAGAGACAAAGAAACGATCAGTTTGTAGCCAGTTAACACAAACAACATGATCTTAAAAACGGATTGATATTAACAAGACGAGAAGCAAGAGAATGTAACATATGTATCTAGAATGGAAGTCAGATATGACTCGTGGATAAATAATAATAGTGATAATAAATTACTAGCAATAATAAAAATGGTAACGATGTTAGCGGTGATGGTAATGATAACAACAACAACGATTTGTAAAATAGAAATATGAGGATAAATGTATTAGAAAAGAAAGATCAAATAAACTTTACCGTAAATTAAACAGGCAACCATCATGGTCAGGGAAAGAGGACGAATTGTAACCTCCTGCGTTACTATTTAATTTTACAAGTGGATCAAAGTAATGTTTATTTCGCATCATATTTTTTTTTTCTGTATATAAACTTGTACTAGTCTCCATTGTTGCCAGAGTAATTTTATTGCATGCTAGATATCTAATTTTGTGCACATTCTTGTATTAAAGGCAAAGTGACGAGATGCATTCAGTCTCCGGGGATTTTATGGACCAACGTTATTGTATCTTGCGTTTCTAGAACGACATATCTTGCTCCGTGAAATATTCATTGGAGTTCAGCGTCTCCCACAATTTGTGACCCTGAAATTTTATTTGACTTTCCTACCAAACTTCCTGAGAATTTACTTTGTTGTGGAAAGAAACTCCAACAGAAAAGAAAAAGAAATTGCAAATAAGTTTTGCTCTCAATCCCTACATCATAGTCGACGCTCTCTGAAAAGGTTTTTGTATTTGGTCTGCTGTTGCAAATGTGAATAAAAGCTTTCACTAAATTATTTGTTCATGTTGCGATCCCTTTTCATTTGTCTCAGTTTTTATGTATATTGCATAAAATTTTACCAAGTTCCGTAGGATATGCCGGAAGAGTTATGTTTATTGAATACTAAATTCATGTTTTTTTCTTGCATTTCCTATTCTTATTAGTATTTAATAATGCCGGTTGACGGAACAGTACAGGTAATATATAATCACTAGATTTCTAGTCCATAATGAAAATTCTGGAAAATAAAAATGAATAAATAAATAAACAAATTCTTGTCTCCGTATCTCTGCCTTTATTTGACCCAAGTTTCATCTTCAGAGTCCGCATCAATTATATCCATGCTACCTTATTAATCGTTCCATTTAAAAAAAATCGTCTTCAAATAAAAAAATAAATAAAACTAATAATAATAATAATAATAATAAACAGAGATAATTATATATACATATATATGTATATACATATATATATATGAATATATAAATGAAATATATATATATATATATGTGTGTGTGTGTGTGTGTGTATGAATATATATATGAATATATATATATATATATATATATATATATAATATAAATGTATATTATGAATATATATATATATATATGTGTATATATATTATTATACTATATGTGTGTGTGTGTGTGTGTGTGTGTGTGTGTGTGTGTGTGTGTGGTGTGTGCGTGTGTGTGCGTGTATTTTATATTGTATTATATATATATATATATATATATATATATATATATTATATATATATATACTGTGTGTATATATGTATATATATGTGTGTATATATATACATTATTACTCAAGACCATTCCTTCCACTGTAGGACCTAGGCGTCTCTATATTCATTATTGAGTGTTTTTTGACAGTATGAACCTTATTATCGGTATTTTAGAATTGTTTCTACTGATACTGTTATGTGTAAGATTATTATTAGGATTCTTTTTCGTGTAGCTGGCGATATTTTGTCTGTATTTGATATTTTTATGATAACTTTTCGTCCGTTGAATGTGTGACGGAGCATTACACAAATGGATTACATGGTAAACAAGTGCCGAGGCAACTTTTCGCCGTATAACATGACTTTCACACAGCTACGCCACACACTGTATATATTGCCATTTTGTATAGTATTTCTCCTAAATGTCTACTCACACACACACACACACACACACACACACACACACACGCACAACGCACCACACACACACACACCACACACACACACACACACCACACACACACACAC
>NC_051396.1:6481761-6484261 GCF_015228065.2 Penaeus monodon
TAATTCATATCTCTGCAGACAAAGGAAGGATCTCATTATGTTTAGGTTAAAAAAATATAAAGAAAAAAATAGGGTTCAAAAATCTCTTTTTCGTTTGTTTTTATTAATCAGGAATTCAAATACTATACTCTTTATACAAAAAAATCTATTTTTTTTTTCAACTGTTATGAAAAAAGCTATGTAAAAGATAAAAGATAAGTTGTTATATTTCCCATATTTACTTTCCTAAGGTTCTAGACTTTCATCATACCATCTTAGTGATACCCAGAATATGAGCTTCTGCCACTGAACATCAGTTTCAAGTACCATAAAGTCTCTTGTTTCTGAAATCTCAATGTTATTACCTTGTGTATCTGTAAAATTTGATATGCCAATGACATCTTCCATTCTGAACTCAATATTTCTTCAAAGCAATTACCTTAATTAATTTTCCATTATTTACGACAATAGTAATTCAACAAATGCAAGGACCTTTTCCCATCACAGAGACAATTTTCACATTCAGCACACATGTGTGTGTGTGTGTGTGTGTGTGTGTGTGTGTGTGTGTGTGTGTGTGTGTGTGTGTGTGTGTGTGTGTGTACGTGTATGTATGTACGTATATACATTATACATATATATATATGTATATATTATATATATATATGTATATGTATATATATATGTATATGTATATATATATATGTATATGTATATATATACATCATCATCATCATCATCATCATCAAGGGGCTAACGCTGACAGGGGCGCATGGCCGCATCCACCCTTCGCTTCCAGCCACGAGGATACCTCGAGGCAAGTCTCCAGGCAGGCCCACGGCCCATCTCTAATTCCTCACGACAGGTCTCGTCGAGCTGCCCAAGCCATGATCTCCTAGGACGTCCCACAGGTCTCCTCCACCCAGGGTGTCTCGCAGAGAGACAAACCTGGTGGGCAGGTCGTCCACAGGAGACGAGCTAGGTGGCCATATAGCCTAAGTTGGCGATCCCAGATTATGCAAGTAACAGGTCCCATGCCAGTCTCACGGTGTAACCGCCGGTTGGACACGCGGTCCTGCCAACTGTACCCCATGATCCGGCGAAGGGACTTGTTACAAAAGGCATCAAGGCGAGACTCCAAGACGCTGGATAGCGTCCAGGTTTCGCTTCCATAGAGCAAAAACTGGCAGTATCAAGGCCTTGAAGACACGCAGCTTGGTCCTTCTGCATAGGTACCGACATCTCCAAACGCTCTTGTTGATCGAGTTCATGGCTCCTGTTGCCAGACCAATCCGTCTACTGACTTCCTGGTCTGACAACCCAGAGATATGGACTGCGCTACCAAGGTATGTAAAACTTTCTGTAACTTCAATGTCCTCGCCGCAAGCATGTATCGACTGAACGGGTTCCCCTAACAGGCCCCCAAAGTCCTGAATCTTGGTCTTGGTCCAGGAGACCTCTAGGCCTAGGGGCTTCGCCTCATTGCTAAATGCATCAAGAGCCGCCACAAGTGCCTCCAGGGACTCAGATAGGATGGCAACATCGTCGGCAAAGTCAAGATCTGAGACCTTAATATTGCCTAGTGTTGCTCCACACGGACTTTGGCTAGTAGCTCTGCCCATTATCCAGTCCATACAGGTGTTGAAAAATGTTGATGCAAGGACGCAGCCTTTCCTCACTCCTGAGTTAACAGGGAAGAAGTTCGACATACCCCACCACACTTTACAGCACTTTCAGTACCAGTATAGAGGTTTGCTATCAGGCAATAATCTGTGTCGGAATTCCCCTGAGTCTCAGGATCTCCCATAGCGATTCCCGATGCACTGAGTCAAACGCCTTCTTGAAGTCGATGTAGGCTGCAAGCAACCACAACCAAACTCATGATGGCGCTCCACAATTACACGAAGCGTTAGTATACGGTCTATTGTGGACTTGCCAGGAGTAAATCCAGACTGCTCCGGTCTCTGATGCCTCAGTAGGTGGTTGCGAATCCATTTCAGAAGAATGTGGGCGAGAACCTTGCCAGGTATGCTGTGCAGTGTAATGCCACGGTAGTTGCTACAGTCCCAACGATCCCCTTTCCCCTTCCAGAGAGGGATGACCACGCCCTCAGCAGGTCAGGGGGAATGGTACCAGACTGCCAGATGGCAGTCAGGACTGTATGCAGGCCACGAGCCATAGGTTCACCCCCAGCCTTTAGCAGTTCAGCAGGGATATCACATATGCCTGCAGCTTCCCACTCTTCAGCTTGGAAATCGCCATCCTAACCTCTGTTAGGTCCAGCACAGGCACTGAGACATCGCTTGCATCCAAGCTAACTGTTGGAGGGTCTACCTGGTACAACTGTTCAAAATACTTCGCCCAACGTTCACGAACCCCAACATGATCTGAGATGATCTGTCCATCCGCTGATCGGACTTTAGTCATCTGTGAGGAGGGCTTAGAGTTTAGTTTCTCAGGGCTTGGTAGGCAGAGCGAAGGTCATTTACCAAGAAATGGCCTTCGACCTCCTCAGCAAGAT